>NW_008580153.1:0-577 GCF_000520115.1 Aphanomyces invadans
GTGATCTACAAATGTCCAAAGATTTCGGACAATTCCGAAGCCCCACTCTACGCTCACTCGAACAGCACTCATGCGACTGTTAAACGCTGATTGATATTGGTCAAGGCGCGCCCCCTTGTAGCCGCAGACAATGAACTCGTTTGCCCCATACGCAGGATCCCCGTAGATGACGTATCGCTTTGCGTCAGTCACCAGCACATCTGACAAAACGGCAAGTATTTCGCTCCGCTCCAGCAAGTACGCATCGTGTCGGGAGCCTGGTTCCGGGCCAAAAAGATGGACATTAATCCCGTCGGGACTAGTGATTTATTGGAACTTGAGTGCGTGCTTTCTCAACATGTGAGTGTGAGCAATCTGTGTGCATATCGCTATATATGTAGTAACAATTTTGTACCTTGTGGTTGTGGCCATTGTACGCTGTTTTCTGTACGCCTTTACCGGGGCGGCAGATACCACGGACCGTGCCATCAATAGAACCAATCTAGCAATCGAGAGGGGCGCCGTTGTCGTGTATGGCAGAAGCGCAGGACTCCATCCATGGTGCATCCAGGCGGTCTTTGTCCCAACGGAGTAGATG
>NW_008580153.1:9232-14518 GCF_000520115.1 Aphanomyces invadans
TTTGTGATCACGCTTGCTGTCCCTTACTACTCCCTCCCAGCTTGCAAGCACATATGTGAACTGCGTGTCAAAATCACATGTGGCCTTAACTTTCATTGTCAATCGTTATCGGCCATTAAATTCCGCGGCTTCGTTGGCAGGCACTTATACTGGAATATGTCCGTTAAATTGCCATGCGGCCCTTGGAAAAGAAATGGTAACACGTCGGGTTGGTCGCGATTGTCGGATGCACTGGGGCAGGGGGATTGGCAGTCGGATGTATCATAGTATTCGCAATGCAGCAACAAGATGATGACGTGATACCAATTCACCCGAATGCTGGTAACGTTCTTGGATGTTCGTGGTTCGTGCTGGATGTACGGTGCATGGCGATGTACAAGAACATGAAGAGCTGCTCCTTGACTGTGTATATACTGGGTATCATGTAGGCCACCTGTTGTAATGTGAGTCTGTAGAAGGATTCGGATTACGAAGCGGGGCATAAGTAAGGCCCTCACGCAGGTGTTGTGCCATGCATACTCTCTTCAACCCACATTGCACTGGATAAGCAAGAGTCTCGTCTCGTTTCTGCATCTTGAGAAAATAATCGGTGTATTGATACCTCATGTACTGCATCATTGCCATTGGCCGTCGTTTTCCGCTTCAGAGATGTAATAGCGGCAACCAGAGCCGTTGGTCTATGACGGATTGCATTTTGGTACCCAGACGACTTCAATCTTGATAAATTCCAAAAAACCATGGCGAGAATGACATTGCAAAGAAAGACATTGCAAAGAAATGATTTGGCATTTTTCAAATACGCCATTGCAAGAATTGATCGTACCCTGAGGCGCCCTGAACTTCAAAATATGCAGATTCGTATATTCTAAATTTTACTGTATGTTGTCATTCCGCTTACTGAAGCTCAAAAGCAGAGAAAGTACGTAATAGTAGTGTTGCTCTGTTCGAATTAATTTTCAGGGAACGGTT
Organism: Aphanomyces invadans; assembly: GCF_000520115.1. Taxonomy (NCBI): domain Eukaryota; phylum Oomycota; class Saprolegniomycetes; order Saprolegniales; family Verrucalvaceae; genus Aphanomyces; species Aphanomyces invadans. The sequence goes on from NW_008580153.1 coordinate 10,202, forward strand.
TCCAATTGGCGAAATTATTCTAAATGTCGCCCGAATTGAGTTACGATTGGTGAACTAGAAAGAGCAAGATCTCAGCTTTGATAGGGTCGTTTATGAGAGTTCTACAGCGCTTTCGTTCAGAGATACTTGGCGCAGAGTTCTGAGTCAATTCGTCAAAACTTTGACCCATCACGCAATACTCAAGACTCATTTTCATATCGCACGAAAACCACACACCCATTACGCTACTCCAAGCAATGCAACGTGTCACCAATACTGACGACCACCCACGGAACCCCCATGGCCGAAGTGGCGGTAATACTCACCTCGACCACGAGGCGGGTCACATTGGTACCGATGTCACATCGCAAATCCGAGGACTCCCTCTATATTTCTATTTATACCATTCCTCCGTATTGCATTGTTTTTTATGTGCTATTTTTCGTAATTCCGAGCCCAAAAGAAAGCGGTGGAATGAGAAATTGAAGATGCGATAAGTCACTGCACCAGGCGCTGCGGCTGTCGCTGAGAGCTCTGCCTCATGCTTACTTAGACTTGGGATTCTCTAACCCTATTCAACTTCGTAGTGTCAAAAGCGCACTCGAACAATCGAGGACCTCATTGTTGCTTTGGAAACCTCGTTTTATGAATTGCCTCTGGACACGGTCTCCAAAACTTTCATTACTCATCACAACATGAGGTAAAAATGCATGGAAATACACGGTGGCAAAGATAATAAGCTCCATCACATGAAGAAAGTTTCGATGATAACCAACTTAATGGCCTTCGACGTGAAGTGCAACGCTTATTGCTACGAGAGCGATTTGACTATTTGAACTTTCGACTTGGAGAAGAGGCATCGATGGAAGCACTTCTGAATTCCCAAGAGCATGGTCCAATGGCCATTTAGTGATGGCAGAACTTGACAGCAAGGATTTATTTGAAGTTTGTATACAGGGGCTGTCTGACAGACTCTTTTACACGTCCATACTGAAAGAAAGGTAGACCAGCTCAACCAATGAAATTTTGGGGCCATAAATGTCACCCACTGGCAGAAACAATGAGATTTTTCCGAGTGTTCAGAATACCATGCCCAAATATAAATTTCAAAAATAAGAACGAGTACACTGGGTGAATTTTTTGGTCGTAACCTGTAAGTTGCTTCTGGATCGAGGCACATAATCTAATCAACTCAAAACAAAGGCAGTAATTATTTCGGATCAGAGTTGTATCGTCCAGCATTTCTCTGCACAGTAAAAGAGAGGTGGGACTACCGAGTCTATTTAGTGGGAATAAAACGTGTGATACCGTAGTCGCGGTACAAGGTAGCGTCAACGTTCGCCAACGTCGTTGCTATCGTGCCAGCAGGCCGGTTGTGAGACGAACGAGCCTCTGGAAGGTACTTGACCGCCGGCCACATGTCAATCTTGCAATCGAACAAAACACCACGCTCAGCACCGTATCTAGCAACTGTAGCCAAGAATATGCAGCAACTGAAGCCAAGAATATGATCTTGGGTATAAAGCGCTTGCTCTTCCGGCTTCGTTGGCGGGGCTTCTCACCAGGAACTTGGTAAACCTTTCTTCTGTCTTTATCATCATTATACACTTCTCGTCTAGATGAACCACGCCCCAAGAGTCGTCAAATTCAAAATGGGGGTCCGCGAGAAAACCGGCTTCGCCGGTGGAAAGCGCGAGTCCAGGAGCGGAGCGACGGACGAGCGGGCGATAGAAATTGATGCGTTCCTGCTTGATTTTAGGCGTAAGGAGCGCCTTGATGCCGGTGGACTGGCCCTGCTGAGTTCCCTTTTGAAGACTGCGGTGGAGTGGTCCCAGAGAGATGTCAGTAGCGGTAGAGATGCCACGCATTGTGAATTGTTCCGAGTCGGGTGAGTTACTGACAAGTTCCGATATTCTATCTTGCGTGTAGATTGGCTTACGGCAGACGCGCCCCGATTTCGACGACATGTGAATTGTGCCGTGTTCGAAGACATCTACACTTTAGCCACGGTGGTGCGGTGCAATTGTATGAGGCTGGCAGTCGCTGAGATTGCTCCACGGGCCAACTTTTCAGCAGTGATGTGCTGTTGTAGTTGTACAATGACAGCGACCTTGTCGTCATGTGCGAGCTCCTGCTTTGTGCGCGTCATGAAATGTGCAACCCCGTAGTTTTGACCAATAAATTAATGATTTCGTATTATAATTCCGAGAGGGGATGGCGAAGTGATTTTTGTGGGGTAAATCTTCATTGCCCTTCGTCGCAGTCAATAGACACCTCCTCTAAATTTTCATTCTCTTTAAAGCATGATATCGCGCAACAAGTTTGGACAAGTAGTTGTTTTTTGGGGTCGTTCGAATTTTATATGTCGGAACAGAGGGAGTATGTATTTAGCACGAATTAGAATAGCAATCATATTTCTGCCATTGCCTCTGGGAATTTCTTAAGTGTAATTCGCTCGTATTGCATCAGCAGACACGCGCTCCCTAGCCAGTCTGCACATCGAACATCGCAAAACTCTTCTAGTCGGCGGAAGGTGAGTCCAAATCATTGTCATCATCACGGTCCAACAGCAGATGAACCAGGAATAGAAGGACGGCGGAAGGGACGAATCACGACGTCGTTGGCGGGCGCATCCTCGTTGGGGCGTTGGCCACCTTGTGCGTGGCCATGGATGTCAATATCATATCTGAGACCACCAACTGCGGCCGCATTGCTAGCAGACATACGCTCAAACCACATGGAGACGTGGAGCCGTTCGATTTCATGCATGTCCACATCCTTGAGAGTTATCTTACTATAGTCAAGACGGAAAATTGTCCTCAGTGGTACTGATAAGTATTCTTGCCATTTGTACGGGCAATAAACATTCCCTCGTATTGACAGCCTTTATGTTCAAGATTTGTTTGAATTGAAGTGCCATATCCACGATGTATGGTAAGAAAATAGATCATTTCGTGCATAGCTGCGTACAAGACGATCATTTTCAAAAGAGTGAGTGATGATACCAGACACTAGTATCCATCCGCGATTTCTCTTGCACGGCGTAAACATGACCAGGCGGATATGTCGGCACTTCCAAATATATCGATCGGCCCATCTGGCTTGCCCTTCAAGATGAAAAGCATTAACAGCTCTTCGCCATTGGAACGCATGAAGAGGACGACTGTAATCCTATTGGAGTGCTTATGGCTCTTGTCAACCTCAGACGATCCCCTAATCTTGGCAAGAGTCTTTGTCGGAGGCATGTGTAGTACACTGACTGTTTGATTATGTCACGCGTAGCAGTGTCCCAAAATTCAGCAGCCAATTTAGCCCCGACAAGAACCGCTTGAGGGATATTTGTTCAGCACGGTTATTGCATCGATAACGGTACAGGGCTGAGAATCGTGGACAAAGTGGAGCGAGCTGTGGCAGGATCAACCATCGGATTTCTTCTAGTCAAGCAGCCTTCAATCCTTTCCATGTGGTGGTACGTTATGAACGTGATGATGTGTCCATATTTCAGGTAGAACTATTCCTCACGGACCATATCCACAAACCATTTGAGTTCCGATGCATATGGTAGGTCATTGCAACTTTCGACGCCCAGCGTGTACGTACTTCTTTGCTTTGCATGGTTTGTTCATGATGGAGCACTTTCGATTGAACCAGTTGAGCCACGTTTATAGTCGATGTTTCGAAGCCTTTGTGCACCATCTGGATGACATGGGTACTTGGATCGAATCGCTCGATGCATTTCCTACGACTGGGGTAGGACATGGCTCGACGTTGACTTGATGGGCGAGGTTTAGGGGGACTTTTGAACCGTCTAAAATTTTTACAAGAAGCAAGTCAAATTAGAGTTTATTCGCGTAACTCTTTTTGTTCCTGGTACCAATGTGGTCCACAGAAAGAGTCTCATTTTCCCTCTGATTAGCCGAATTTTTCTAATTTTTCGAGTTGAGGCTTTCCAATTTGCCAGCACGAAGGTGCAAGAACTTAGCTTTGGGTATGCTTTGCGCTTACCAGATCGTTTTCATACAGAAGTTACGATGATGGGAAGCCAGGCTGTCACTTTTTGCAAAGCACACAAAATGGCCCCCCCAGGGTTCACGTCTTATGCCATTCTTACAGTATTGGTGAGAAGGAAGCCACCATCGATTGCACAAACCTGTCCAGCCATGTCATCAGGTTTATTAAATGCTGCTTCCCTGGGGCACCACCCACAGCGAAAGCAACAATAACGAGCGTGCTACCTTCTGCTTTCCCTCCTTTCAACGAGCATGAACAGGAATATGTCTGTTACTACTGAGCAATTCAAGTGCCACATACGATTAGAGTCACGTGTGCGGACGCATT
>NW_008580153.1:18208-19476 GCF_000520115.1 Aphanomyces invadans
GTTTTCACCAAAATTTAACAATTATCCGTTAACAAAGGTTAATTTGGACAAGTCGCTGCGCGATCGCAGAAGAACATCATGCTCGCCATAAGGTTGTGCTCTCGCTTCACGACATCAGGGTCGACGTTGCCACCCCTTCCGTCCGCTGGCGTGTGGTCTTTTCTCCTGTGTCTCACAACCGCCGCCAGACGTGCGTGACTTAGCGGCCCAATCTGGCATTCCCAAGACAGCAATCATTCTCCATAGGAATGGTTACACGATGCCTCATAGGAGGAATGACGCAATCTTCACGGACTTGGCTTTGTTTAATTTACATTGTTATCCCCTCTCTTGTTATCGATAAAGCCCAAGCGAAACTAAATGATAAAGTGCATTACCAAGAATAAGTAGATTTGGCAATCAGTAGATGGGTCATAATATCGTTGTCCCTTGTTCACGTGATATCAGAGTTCAACACAATCTTCAAAATATTCTGCAACTATAACTAACAAAAAACAATACTCTCTTTGTGGACCCTTTTTGCAACTAGATTACAGTGAGCGGCAGAAAAATGTCCCCAGTAGTACTTCACCGCAAATTCGTCATATTACTATTGTCGCACTATTCAAACCGGAAGAAGGAGTTTTGGGAATTTAACCAATGGGTGACAAATGCTGCTACGACCTAGTACATGATATCATTCATAGTTAGTGGTTGGATGTTCTATCAAATCAATGTACTAATATTAACCTGCTCTCTTTATCTTCGTTGTACCAATAAGTCTTTATCATACAATATATATGATATGTAATGCAAACCCTTCTGAGTTGGTACAGTACAGCAACAACAACTTCACAAACAAAATGAAAAATACTCACGCTGTTGAGCTCCTGGACGAACCCCGAGTGGTACGGTTGCACGTTATGCCATATAGTGAGTGTGCGCTCGAACCTCATTACGTCCGTTTTGGCATCCTAATGAACTTACCTAAAGGTCACAAAAATATCTTGTTCAATTACGTTCAACATGCTTAGTCTTCCTCAAAAACTCATCTATGTTGAAAACGTATACGAGGAATCAATGGCAATAAAATATTCACATTACAGGCAACAAAATCTAAATTGAAACTTGTTCCTCAAGTAGCATTGGCTGGTTCGAAAGTCCCGCAAAACCGCATCGTTCAATAAACGTCGAACCAAGCCTACACCGTGAACAGAAAATCCAGTTGTGTCTGCAGCCAAAAACGCATGGCTTTGGATAAACTCACCATTGAAGCCTGGGAGGACATG
>NW_008580153.1:28646-29143 GCF_000520115.1 Aphanomyces invadans
CTCAATGCCATCGGGATGAAGAAGATCAAAGATAAGAGAAAGGCTCAAATCAGGTACCGGGAAAAGCGCAAGACCAGGTTGTCGATGTTTCTTGCCTCTGAATCTGCCATCAGTGGATATGCATGCGGAAGTGAAACTGAAAAGGTATCTGACAGCGAGAGTGATGGTGGCCCATCCCAACTCTTCTAATTAGGATATGGTACTTAAAGTGTGTAATTAATGGTAGGTTTTATCAAATGGTGTTGGGTTTTTGCTCTTCTTAAATGTAAATTGTTTGGTCACTTTTGATAATTCTCATGACTCCTTTTGTTAAAGGTTCCTTATATAGTATTCAACTAGGTTGTTTAGATCTATCATACGTTTGGAATTACTTGAATCCCTATTGGAGTATAGGTACTGTCTGCCTCTAATTGTGCATCACTTCGTAAGGTGGTGCACAATTCTGCGCTTGGTGCTCATAATGGTAAATATTTTATGTTTTCGTGGAACAATTCACC
>NW_008580153.1:40424-42013 GCF_000520115.1 Aphanomyces invadans
TATTGGTTAAATATATTCACGGCAATTTTCAAGCCAACATCCCTGAACGTTTTGATAACCTTGTAAGTCAATCCACCACCATTGACCATGGATGTTGCAACGCCAAAGCGTCGACAGCGTCCAAAGCTTACGCAATGCTCAATGCTGGGCTCTTGGCGGAGAAAACACCCGTTCAGCACGCAGCAGTAACAACTGGTTACCCGACAAGATGCGTGCGCCGATGGCTACAAACGGAGGCCACCATAATGTCGTTCAAGGGATTCAAGACCCTGAAGAAGAACACTGGCACATGCGGTGGCTAGCCCATCATCCCCCAACCACGTGAGCTGGTCATACCTAAGTTCATTTGTCATGTGTGAATGAAATAGATCTACATAATTTTATAATGGCACATATTGAATAAAGAAGTTTCCTGCTCATTTGAGTTGCCTTAAAAGAGTAAATATCAGATTTTAGGAGTATGCATTTGAATTCCAAGTTGGCGCGAAAGTTAGCATGTCATCGACAGACAACTCCACACCGCACCGAAAGAAAGGGGAAGACCTATGGTAAAAAACCGCAGACTTGTTGGTCCTCCACAGCATCAAAGACTGTACTTTACATACGCCAAGCAGCTCCACCTTATCAACTGGAGAAAAGAGCATTCTATGGACTCACACTTGACGGCTTCTTTGGTGGGTCTCACGGGACTACACGACTGTCCACACAAAGAGAGTGCTCAGATGGGACAGCAACCGCGTTCATAAGACGAAGAAAGCTAGTAATCCTGCTACCGCGTCGCAAGAGAACTTACGCCTCATCGGCACTGCAACTACTCTGGCTGAAAAGCACGAAGAACAAATTGTCAAGTGGATAAACGATCTTCGTACACACGGATTTCCCGTGAGTAGTTACCTGTTAGCAATGTAAGGCGCTAGAAGTAGCAAAGGACTTTGGGCTCAAAGAACACGAGTTCAAAGCTAGTATTGAAGAAATCTACTATGCGGATTAGCAGGAATCAACTACGAGTACATTCCAAAAACAACAATTGGGTCAAAGACCGTGTGGATTCGTTGTTCCGGACACGAGAAGGACCGTTTCACGGCGATGCTGCTGGCCGACACCAAGGGCACAAAGTATCCCTTGTTCTTGATCCTAAAGTCAAAAGCGTCAAAGATCAAATGAAAGTGATCGAGAACCTGACGCATCAAAACGGCTTTGGGCCTGTCGTGTGGCCCAAAATCGAAGAGCTACATGAACGGTATCCCTCACGCTTTACGGCAACCCTGCGTCATGGTGGAACAGTGGAATTTTTAAAGATTTCCCGAGTTACCATTTTGGCCATCGCAATGGCCATGACCTCAAGAAAGGCTTGCTTCTAATTGACGATTTTAGTGCTCATTTTTGTAACGATGTGGTTGCCTGCGCAACAACAATGAATGCCATCCTGGAAAAGTTTCCGCCAACATTTACCTGGATGTGCCAGCCTGCGGATGTTGCGTGGATGAAACCAATGAAGGCTGCAATGCTGCGAGCGATGGGTGTGTCACGGGGTTTTATGACAAGTTGATGGGTAGGCGCGGCGCGGGCAAACAAGGAGACTCAAACTC
>NW_008580153.1:50532-69330 GCF_000520115.1 Aphanomyces invadans
TCTTTGCCATTGTATAAATCTATGGAGGTTTATCGTCTGTGGGATCAAATGCCTCGTCACATTTATTCCCACATGACGAATGAGGTAAAGTACCGGAATTCGCCGAGTGAGCATTGCGCGGCTCCCTATCCACTCTGTTCTACGGGGAGACCATGGGGGGGAGATGTTTGTAGTTCCATTGACCCATACTAGTACCGTATACTTTTTTATTTTTGACTTAATAATATATTTAATTTAATATCTTTTGACTGGTCATGTTACATTTTGTGGGTCCCCTAGCCAAGTTATGAGCACACACTTATCCTGACAGTGGGGATTTGAAATGAATTATCTATTTTAATCATTAATACTACCTGCAAGAACATAACGTCAAGTCAACTCCAATGTATGAGGTTGATTCGTTTTTTAATTATAACCTTGCAGAATCTATATCAAGAGATCACAATTTTATATTGTTTTGTCGAAACCTCCAAAGTTCGTAGTCCCTGATTGGACAATACTCTCATGCCCTCGGACCAATCACAGATAAATGTAGCAGTCTATTTCACGTCGTTTTTTGTAAGGCTTTTCATGTCTAAAGCAGATTGAATTTATATATTGTCAATTCTTGTACGGGGTACTTCTATTGTCAATATTTCATGATATTTCTCTAGTACCTCTGGGGACATTTTTCCTTTGCTCACAGAGTATGGGGAGGACAAAATATGTTGAACTTTATTGAACAAGTGCTTATTGCGAGCTGTATTTGTGTAAGGTCCTGTAGGATTCTACAACGGTCGTGCAGAGGTTCCAGCGCACACTGACTGCTTGGCTTGTCGTGCATCGACGGCATACCCTGTACCACTCGGGCGTCAGGCGGGAGCTCTCCCTCGTTATTTAAAATATTCGAATTTTCTATATATTTTATATTTGTTGGTATTCTATTTTGAATGAATTGTCAAAACAGCCTGATGAACTAAAAATGCTGATTGTCTTATTGCTTGTTACTTGTGAAGTTGTAGCTTTATTGTATGGTCAACTTAGGGCGGTTTGTATCTCTAGGAGGACATATCGTTTATTGACAGTCCGCGAAGGCATCGAGGGGACTTTCATTCATATCTCTATAACCATATAAGGGTTTCCTCTGAAAATTTGTATGTGGACAGAGCTCAGTGGCATCTACAAGTTGTTTACAGTTAATGAATGCAAATCTTGAAAATGCATAACCTTTGAGATATTTTGCGGAAAGTAGAGCAATTTATCCAAATTTCTCACCAAACCCAAAAACCTCTATAACCGGATAAATAGTTTCGAGGGGTAATATTTTAATTAATTCGACCTGTGAAAGCCTTACCTCTTTAGAATTATACTGTGGTGCCAGTGTCGTCCATTCACGAAGTTCGGCATGGCCACCATCAGCGACGACGAATATGATGACATTACCAACTACATTCGACTTAAGCGTCCAAGAAATCTTACTAAAGAAGAACGTCTTGATATACTCCGTCTCCATGCTGTTTATCGCCGTGAAAACACCCGCAACGTGTCCGAAACGATCTCCCGGGTCCTAGGACGTAGCTTGAAAGTCGTCAAGGAGGTGTGGACAGAATACCGGAGATCGAGAACCGTCGTTGTCGTGCCCATTCCGTCATGTTGATTCCTCCTCGTCGGAGTCGTCTTCTGGACAACGTGACATTGATACCGAATAACTTTCAAATGTAATATTTGCATTGTAAAATAATATCCAGCTTTCCTACCAATTTTATTTCATACTCTACCTTTGAAATACAATAATGTCAACTAGCCCTAATCTCGGTCCCCTCGATGCCTTCGCAGATTGTGAATAACGGCGACATATTACTACAACGAGTATGAAGTGAGCAAGGTTCTGCAATATTTTTAAAGGAATTCCAACATCAATGATGCATGATAGTTAAGTATCATGTGCAGTACTAGGTCCTGACATGTACGTACATGTCGCGCATGGGCACTTTTTCTTCTTGCAGCTTGAATGCTGAGACAATATTGATGTAAAATTGTAGATTCACTGAAGACATATTCCGTCGCTCACTGTAATCCGAATTGCTCCGACACCCAAACTTGCCCCACCGTCCTCGCTACCGTGCCTTCGACCAACACCTTGCCGCCAATTATTCTGTTCGAGGGTCGGCGCCCCCAATTGGATGCATAAACCTCGCGCACACACCGAACGGTGCGGCATCTCAGTTGCGATAAGTCGGCTGTACATCGGACGAAGATTCGATTGGCCGGCTATTTTCATGCGACGAGGCAAGATGTGACGAGGCAGCGTGCCAGTGCTCCGCATGCTGTAGGGTTCAACAAACCATTGGAGCGGTTTTGACAACCATCCATTTCCTCTGGGGGGCGTCAATGGAGCGTGCTCCAGTAGGCCAAGTGCAGAATCGCAAGCACACGCATCCCAAACATGGTCGACCACGTTTCGCCTCTAAGGTGTTTGGGTGGAGGTATCCCTAGCAGACGTCGCAGCCGTGCGTAATGGGTCGTTTGTTGAAGGGAGGCGGGTGGGCTGGCACTGTCGCCTGTCGCCGACGTTGAAGATGCGTCCGACGTCATGGGCGTGCTGTGTTGTGATGAATCCTCTGACGACCCTGTTTTGATCAGAAGTCTGCGAGATCACGGTTGAAACTGGCCCGTCGTGCGAGTCTGTCTTGGCACGCCAGGTGCTGTTTTTAGAAACTCAGTAGCCGCCGTTTGCTTGCGGTGGTGGTGCTCGCCCTGGTCAAAAACTGTCCAACCCTGTATCCGCCCACCCCTCGGGAGTACGTACTCGTAGCGACCAGCAATTCCTCATCGCTTGGAGTTGCACTGCGCCTTGTCCGTCTTGTGAAACCACTTGTATCTCCTGCAAGCCCCTAGCCCAGGGAACACTGCAGCCCTGAAGGGGCAAGTCTATGCCCGGGGTAGGATATATCGCCTGTGATTCGCGACCGCTCTCCGGTGGAATGCACATTACCCGTCGTGCGACGCAATCCACGGCCAACGTACGTAGCTACGGAGATTCGATCGAGGTGGCTGCGGCACGAGCGGCCTGCCCGTGTTCAGCTCTGACCACAGAGAACGAACCATCGTCTGACGGCGTGTGTCATCAACGCTTCTTGTACATACGAGCCACGACGCGCTGCGACCGTTAGGGCATGTATCATGATCAATCTGTCACGTATCCTTGTGCTTGCATCCAAGAGGATACCCTCCCAGCGCGCAGCGGCAGCTCCAAATGTGGTCTGGCTAGCGGGTCCTGGTCAGGTGCGGGCAACTGAGGGTGCCGGCGCCGCTCGATCGCTCTACAAGGAGCCAGTGTCTGGGTCATGGTGGTACGAACGGCAAACGCTGTGTACCGTGCATGCTACACCGCTTGTGCACGTGGGGCACGAATCGATTGTGGGAGGTATAAGGTGGAACAAAGTCATAATGTGATAGAGGTCATGCCCAAAGTCGTGCTTGCGTATGCAGTCGCTTGGTTTGCTGCCACCACCACGTTGCGAAAGATTAGTGGAACCATTTACTTCATGTTCGGATGCCAAATGCATCGTTTGCAATTTTCATTTTTGTTTGCATTTACAATGCCATCCTCTCCTCAATTCACATCAACTTCGTGTTTAGCACTCTCCAAGGACGTGTGGTGGGAATTTTTGAAGGCGTAACGTGTCGAGTGCATTCGCATGGAGCACAGCAAACGTATTTATATCTCTCATAGTGAAGCAAGGTCGGGACAAATCCGTCCTCGAATTGCACACAATGCGGTCGATGGTCGGGGTTTCCACGTTTCGGCAAGGTTCACTGACACTGTTGTGCATCATGTTTTGCTAAATCCTACAAGTTTAACGATGTAACACGAAAGATGAGTGACGTGGGGCATTGCAATCCATCTAATGCGATCGCTTCCCCAGTAGCGCTCGAGTCGGCCAGCCAACACGATGAACCTCTCTATATGGATCTTTCAACGATATCAATTGTAAGCAAATATTGATTTAATCAGTATCCCACACTCACGGTACTGTACGCCGTCGTTGCGCCGCAGCGGCTTCGCTCCAGATGTGACAAATTCGTCAACGCCAACCTCGACTGACCCCTCGAAATGAAGAGAACGGGGCAGCCGCATCCAACTGTGTAGTCCATGGAACCTCCGGGCCAATCCCGCACCCCACCACCACGACTGGCCATCCGAGCTGGACTGTGATGAGCGCTGGTGCGGTTGTTCTATGCCCTCGAACACGGGGGGACGGGACGGGCAAACACTCCCATATCAGTGTCCTCCACGGATGACGAGTCGTCAGGGAGGTCCGATGCGGGCAGATCGGGCGACGCTCCTTCACCGGCATCGTGACATTCCTGCGACCGACACACGGCGGCGTGTGGGTGCATACAGTATTCGCCCTCGCCCAGTATTAATATTGCATACAGTGACCAAGTAGAGTGTTAAAAAATGCGATCTTGAAGTCGTGGCCACTCGATCAAGAGCGTCAGGTGGAAATTGATTGACAGGCCGGTGGACTCAGCGTACAAATGGTCGCCGGCTGGTAGTGTGGTCGCGGGTTTCGTCGGTTTTTTGTCGCCGCCACCCTCACCCAGATGCCCCGAGCTACCGGCTCATTGACCGACTCATTTCGAAATCCGCCTGGACCAACACGCCATGGGTGGCAATCTCTCGACGAAACACGCCAAGACGATCTTCGTCACACCGGACGGCGCGATCGGCATCACGTACGCTTACGCGCAAGAATACGCCAAGCACATGCCGTTCGAAATCAAGATGCCTGTGCTCACGCCCCGTCACGTTGCGCTCATCAAGCAAAACTGGTCGGCCATTTGCCGCGGCACAAACGCCTTCGACTCGACCAAGCACGGCTCGCCAGACAAGTTCTTTCACCGCACGTTCTACTCGCTTCTGTTTGCTGTCATGCCGTCCCTTCGCTGCATTTTCCGTTCGAGTTTGACGCTTCAAGGCAAATCGCTGGCGTCGATCATCAAGGTGATGACGGGCGTTATGTCGACCAGCAACATCGTTGAGCGAATGCAGACGCTCGCGGAGGGCCACCTCAAGTTTGGTGTGCGTAAAGATGATTACACGACGATGGGGGTCACTCTCATCCGCACGTTGGAAGTGATCAGTGGCAGCATCTGGACGAAAGAAGTCAAGGAAGCGTACTTGACTGCGTACTGCTTTCTGTACTACCTCCTGCTACCTGTCATTGCCAAACGCGCCCCCGAACCTGCGCAGGAATCGTTGCCGTGCACAGTGTCGGCCATTGAGGTCGTCGCGCCCAACGCGCGCCGCCTGACCCTCAACTATGACTTTCCCCTGCGTTTCCAGCCCGGGGACGGCGTCCTTCTTGGTGCAGGCGACACCAAGCGCTGCTTCCCCATTGCGTCCTTCCATACCAAGCCCACACATACGCTCGACATTGTCGTCGACCTCACAACGTCCGACTGGCTGTGCCGTCAAGCAATTGGGTCCAAGTTGCGGCTCTTTTGGATCGAATCGCACGTAAACTTTGAGATCGACACCCCCGACAGTCTCCCTACCAACGTCCTCATGGTCAGTCACGGGATCGGGTGTGCTCCGTTTGTGGCCATGATGCAAGGTCTGCGCAGTGTCCGCGACGTGTACAACGGCCATGTCGTGGCACTGCAGTGCGCCGACTCGATCGAAGACGTCGAAGCGTTCCAGTGCCCTCAAGGCGTCGGCGACTACCCCATCCATTTCTCGCCTCAAGTGACCCAAGCCAAGCTGCTTGAAATTGCGCCGTCGCTTCCCCAATTTGAACTGTACGTGACTGGTCCCCGCGACTTTGTCGCGCAGGTCGAGCGCGAGTACTTGGCGGCCGGCGGACGCAAGCGCGTCCACGTGTATTCGTTCGACAAGTACAACCGGTAATTGTGTCACACGCCAAGGAGCCGTCGCTCCTCGCAGGATGATTCACGTTAATTTATTGCATTCGTCGTGAGCACTCGCGCTGTTGGAGAATTGTCCACCTGGCTTTTCTGGGGCGACGTCGCGTTCCTCACGGACTCACTCGGTGACTGCGGCGTCCGTTGCCGACGTGTCAACTGTCCCGTCCCGTTCGAAAGCACAACGGTACAGAAAATCAAGGAAAACTGGGCCCCGTGCTGCGGTGAACACTGCGTGTTGGGTCCATGCCGTTGTTCTCGGCCGTGCGGGACAGCAACCTGAAGGCAGTGGTCCGTCTGGTTGAGAGGACAGTGTAAGTGCCGTGTGCCGCTTCTCGTCGCACGGACATCACTGCAGACGTGTGGCTTTGACTCGATGACACTCCATCACCTGACCGTAGACGCATGTTTCGGAGGGTTTCGCACTCTGTTCAACGCGATCACGAACGACGTGCTGTGGTCGCGTGTATTTCACGGCAACGTGTGCTGGCGAGTTGCGGCGAGATTCGGATTTGTGTGTTGACAAGGAAGATGTTAATGTATTACGTTCTTGCAGCATAAGTTAATTCGACGGCACTAGTTTCGTTCGCACGGACGCCGCGATGGATTTCATTTTCGGAATCGGGTCGTGGGTCTCCATCTTGTCCAAGATAGACAACATCTCGCTGTCCAGCATGACGTGGACATGACCCGCGAGGCTAACAAGACTCGCCACGTCGAAGAGACTCAGGATGAACACTGCGAACCGCACAATCGAACCCACGTCGTCTTGCACCATGCGGTACAGCGCCGACCCGAACGCGACAGCCAGGTCAGGCGACTTGATCACGAGCTCGCGATTCTTGTCGGCCAAGCACGCGTTCTTGATACAAGCCGCCATTTCCAACCTTGCTGCGTCGCCACGCGAACTGGTGGACGTCGCGCTGTCCTCAGCCAACTGCAAATAGTCTTCACAGTACTCGAGCAGCATGTCCGCCGTCAGGAGAGACGACCCGGGAAACAGTTCTGGCATCGAATCCACGTTCAACCAGTCCGCCGACGAAGCAAATGCAGCAGGGCTACAGACAAACATGTGAGAGATGTGGGAAATGCATCAAGACAGCGCTCTGAACGAGCCCAACAGGGGAGAGAGAACTCGATCGTACATGGGTTGGGCGTCGAGGGACCGCGCATGGTTTCGCACAATTTCAAACAGGCGCAAAAAGTTGCGTTCGCACCCCTGTTGCAAGTGAAAGTCGGCGACGACGTTGTCCGTGTCCTGCTTGAGTTGGATGGTAAACACGACTTCTTCGACGCAGAGCAGCCCCGTGACGGCGACCGTCCACGGCTTTTGGATTGTGTACTGAAAGCCCAATGACGACATGGTGTTGGCGAAGAAGTCGAGGCATTCTTCGGGGGTTGACTTGGTCGGGAAGGATGGGTTTACCTTGTGGTACAGCTCCTTTACATGCAACGGCGGCACGGGGCAGTCTTGTTGCTCTAGCCCGACTTCGATCGTCGGGGGTGAGATAACACATGGAGATTGCTTTTCGAAAGACTGCAGTGGCGACGAGGGGCCAACGGTACTTGGGACGATGAACGGTGTGCTCTGCAGGTGACTCTCGGGACTTGGTGTTTTTCCAAGCATGGGCATCATTGGGGGCGACGCGCTATAGACGGCACCCTTGTAAAAACCAGAGTTGGTCAATGGCGACGAACTGTACGACGCCTATAAGCACATGGATGAGGCCCTCGTGACACGGAAAGGCCGAGGTCTCGACGGTCAACGTACGAAGGGTGAAGTTGACGCGAATGCATTGTGAATGGATGCGTGGCGGTACATGTGGTTAGATTCCGCGAGGTCTCTTGCGCCCGCCGGCACAAACTGGACGTGGTCGGTGTCGAGGCTATGGTGGAGGGAGAAGTCGGCGCCGACGTCGTGGGATGAATACGGGGCACTGTTCATCGCGTACTCTTCGAAGGCATGTGTTCGTTCTTGGTCAGGGGAGTTTAGTACGTCGGAGGGCACCGTCGCAGGAGTTGCAGCTGAAGGGATGTCGATGCTGCGGCTCGTGCGGCGGCTCTGTTGCTTGCGGCTGGACATGTCAGCAAGTTGTTGGGCAATGACAGCGTTTCCTCTACGTCGGTGAGTGGATGAGATGGGGATGGTTTGAAATAAAATATGTCCGTTTCACGAATTCGGTTGCAATATAATGAAAAGTAGTCTCTCCTTACATATAAAACTTCCTAAATTAAATTCGTATTACCTGTGAAAATGAAATAAAAACGGACCCCTTCGACAACGTTCGTTGGCAGAGAACATCACTCACGGAAATCTTTTTGGAAATTTAACCAATCCAAGAGGAGAATGGAGTCATTTAAATTCGCAATTGGCCGAAACATTTTCCACAAATTCTCCAATGCCATTCGCTGAATAATCTCGTTTCGCACCGTTTAGTCCGCCATCTTGGCCGACATGGCAGCGGATGACGGGGAGGTCGAATGATGTTCCTGACTCGTACTGGTGTGTGCAATGCTCAGGATGATCCAAACCAGCACGAAAGGTCATCGTCGCAGCCACGGCGTAACCTCGTCTGGCTAGCTACAAATACTTCAAATTGTGCACGCAGGTTCGCCGCAGGAGCAATTCAAAATGAAGGGCCAGAACGAGCAAGAACATGTCGTCGTCGGTGCTTGATGTTGTCAACGCTTGTGACGTGAACATCCCTAGTCAGGTTGCTTTCAAAATGTTCGTGAGTGCTGTTTGCAACCGTCGTCATGCGCTCCTTCAATTCCCTGCAAAATGTACCGATGGGAGATCGATTCCCTGCATAATGTACCGATGGAAGAGTTCCTATTGTTTGTAGACCATGCTTCAGACGGTCTCTTGCCATGGGCAAGACCGCCACGGAGTATACGAACGTTCGCCTAGAGGATTGGGGAGTCTCCGGCTGACAGCAACGTTCCACTTTGACGCATGACGGTTGTGGAGAGTCTGGTCGATTCCTGTATGTATTTCATTTGTCAAAATAAGCAACATTTACCAATTTTATCCAATCATCCACTCGCGAATCCACCAATGACGTTGCATTCTGACTCGACATGCAACAAATGACGCGACCAGTTCCCGACAGCAACGGCGGCGGCATGGTGGCCGGGTCGTACAATGGGTCGTATGTATCCCACGACAGCATCTTGCTGACCAAGTCGAATTCCAAGTCCCCGTACATCTTGTCCTCTTTCACAGACGTCGACTGGTATGACTTGAACGTGACGCCGAACACGCGCCACGGGCGCAATTCGATCAGCGTCCTCCTCGGCCTCGACTCGATGCAGTCGTTGATTACGATGAGCCAGAAGGGAGAACGTCTCCCGATGATGGAGCATACGACAACGTACCCGTCGACAAGTCCAATGTCGGGTCTATACCGCCGGGTGCTTCCACGGCGGTGGCTCGAAAGCCACGCATTGCGACGGCTCATGAGCAACTGCGACGCCACCGAGATGTGGGTAGCGTTACTCGTGACGTTGGTTATGCTTAGCATTGCGTTTGCGCTGGCACATCTTGTCGATCGCAAAAGCAACAATCTCGGCATCCACCTCCTCTGTATGGCCGCTCCAGACAACTTCAGCGCAAAGACGGCCATCCTCGCGTCACCGTACTCGATGCTGAGCTCAATGGTACTCACTGGTAGCTGCATCGTCATATTTGGCGTGTCTCTCTACCTCGCAATTGAGTGTACTCACTACAAGCGTACGATCTTGGCAAATCGGACGAACACCAACCTCAGTCAGTTCACACGTGTCCAAGGTTTGGCAAAGCTCTGACTGAATTCTATGCAATAGCGTCCGTGTTCGTGCTACCCTGCTACGAGTACGTTTGGTACGTCCTCGTGGTGCTGGCGCTCGCCGGTATCGTCGTGTCCATGGCGGCGCTGCATATGTCGGTGGCGAGGTTCACGCGGCATCGCAAAACGTTTTGTTTTTTTCAATTTTTGCCGACTTCGTGGTACGATCGGTCATGGCATCGTCCGGTCTCCTCAACGAGGTGGGCGATGGTAGGATACGCCAGCTCGTGCCTGTCATGATGATCCAAAAATCAATTTCCAAGGCGGCGGTGCATCGGTCCATCAGCTTATCGGGACTCAGTACGATGTTTGATCGAACCATGTCATGGTCATGAGCATCGTCGTGCATGTTGCAGTGAGCGCGTCCATGCTGAGTGTGCTCTTCCTCGAGCGAAGTGTGCCAACCTTCTTCATCGCGTTCCACTGCTGCCTCTTGGCGTTTTACACTTGGGTCAAGCACAAGAGCTGCGTCCGGGCATCGTTTGACTACGTCTACCTCGTTCTCTGCTTGACGTCGGCAGTTGCTCTCGCGTAAGTTTAATGCTTGTGTTCCCGCGTAATTTCCATCACGTTTGTGCATGGCGCAGGCCACCGATTCTACTTCTGTTCCGATCGGAGATCGATCGATCCATTCTCGTCTGCGTCGTACAGAACGTTGTGGATTCGTTCTTCATCCTCGCCATCATGCTCACTCTGCGCGTAAGTCGCTCTTGTGGTCGCGTCACCGAGTGTGTTCGCGATGACCTGACGATCGTTGTAGGCCGATACAAAGTACTGGCTTGGCATCGACTACAATTCACTGCACACAAACGATCCTGCCCGAGTTTACCTCCGCTTGGTGCGTTCCATGCCCCTCGTCATCGTTTTTCCTTGACTGCGACCGGTGTGGTCGCCGCAGATTGCCGAGCAAGGCATCGCGTCGTCGTTTTCGACACGCACATCGGTGTATGACGTGCATTTCATGATCGAAGAGTTCAAATCCGTACGTCGGTCATGACGGTGACTCGATGTAACACAATTGGATGGATAGAACATGATTGACTTTTCCACGCTCCGTCTCGAAGCGGTCGTGGCACAGGGCGCGACGGCGGTCGTGTTGCGGGGCAGCATGCACCAAAACAGCAAACTCATGCACACGCCGGTGGCCATTAAAATGTACACGTCGCTGTTTGTCACGGAGGAGGACGTGCATCGGTTTTCAAAAGAAACGTCGTTCAATGTCCAGCTCTCCCATCCCAACATTGTCCGATTTCATGGGTAAGTGACGTCGCGCGGGGATGGCGCCGTTTGACGGGATCTCCGTGTAGCCTGTGTGTGGTCCCGCCCGCAATCTGCTTGATCTTTGAGTTCTGCGAATTGGGGTCCCTCGAAGTCGCACTCGACACGGACTACGGTCGGGCGCTCGATCTCGCGACGCGACTCAAGATGTGCCTCGATGCATGCCTCGCCGTGGCATATCTACATAGTTTTGACCCACCTCTCTTGCATCGGTACGTTCCAGATCATCTCGAGAGGCGTCAACATGTCGGTTGTAGCGACATCAAGACGGCCAACCTCCTCCTCGCGACGAACGGTCTCTTAAAACTGAGTGACTTTGGCGAGTCCAACTTGCTCGGCCCCAAAAGCGACGGCACCATGACAATTGTCGGGTCGGTCGATTTCATGGTAAGCATCTTCGACGACGAGATGGAAACGCGCTCGACCGTAGGCGCCCGAAATGATCTTGGGCGGGAAATCCAAGTCGGCCGTGTACGGCACCCCCGCCGACGTGTACAGTCTTACGGTCACATTGTGGCACATCCTCGTGCCAGGTATTGCGCCGTGGTCGGGGCGGTCGCATTTCGATGTGTACACGGAAATCATTCAAGGCCAACGGCCGCCACTTCCAGACAACTTGGCGCCAGGACTAGCCGACCTGCTGCGACGTGGGTGGGCTCCCGAGCCCCACAACCGCCCCACAGTCGACACCATGGCCAAGATAGTGCACACCATGTGGCTCGAAACGTGCCATCGACTACCATTACCACGCACCACGCGACTGGCGCTGTGAAGAGGACAAGTGCTTCTATTTATGACATTACTATGGTTGTGCATCGGGCTTCTTCTTGGATGATTTCTTCGCCCCCTTGGACGTAGCCTTTTGCTTCTGCAATTGCCGCTGGCGCCGCAGAGCGTTTTGCTTGCGTTGTTTCTCTTCTTCTTGCAGGGCGAGCCATGTAGCATCGTTTCCTACCGGTTCCAGTGGGCCTGCCGATGTAATCATCTCGGGCACGATCGAGGCGACGGAAGGTTGGCCCAACTTGATCGTGCCTTCTACTGGAGCCTTCTGGCGCTGTTTTGCCACTGGAGATGGGGCTGCCTTGTTGTTGCGGCGTTTGCTTGGTTTGAATGCAAACAGATCGTCTTCATCGGCTGCATCAACCAAGTTCAGGTCGACCACGTCGTCGCCGATCTCAACGTCTGCCTCAGTGTTGTACAGCTGATCCAGGTTGGCGGCAGGCACCGTCGTTGCTCGACTTTCGATTGCGTCTGCAATCTTGTCTAGCACATGCGCTTGGCCTGGAGTTGCCAAGAGGGAAGGAGAGGTCGCTGCGAGTGTCAAAATTTCTGGAGGTGTCTCCTGGTGGAGCACCGCCGAAGGGGTTGGTACCTCGAACAGCTCTTTCCTCAACAAACCTTGACCATTTGATAGTTCTCTTGACAGAGCGTCGACTGGATCCTGGACGGTTGCAGAAGTGGTGGCCGCAGCGTCTTGGGTCGATGGTCCAAACTCGTCCTCCGAGAACAACTTTTCGTTGACGACTGCGGGTGGGTTGTTGACACGGATGGGTTCAAAAGCCGACGTGGGAGCCGCGCTGCCCGTTCCGAACAAATCCATTTCAAAGCCGTCGACTGGCATGGCAGGTGTCATGCTGAGGACAGCTTGCTCCTGAGTCACTTTCGGTGCATCATCGTGAACGCCATGTGAAGGTCCGTCGCCAATATCTCCTTCGACGTCCCCCGAAGGAGTGGTTGGGGGCCGACACAGGCTGAACCCATTCATGTCTGCAGTCGGTGCCTTCCACCGTGATGGCAATACAGAATCGACCGGACTGCTTGTACGATGCTTCAGACTGGGCAACTCATCATCGGCGGAAGAGACGCGTGCGAAATGCGATGACTGTGGAGGTTCAGGGCCTGACAACATGTCGCCTTCCGTCGACGATGCGGTTCGTTGGGACTGAGGGAAGGAGGCACTTGCACTTGTAGCTGCCATCGACTCGTCGGGTTCACTGCCATGTCCCGCATCGATCTGCGGCTGCGCTTTCACCACCTCAGCGGTCCGTTGACTTTTTGTGTCAAAGGGCACAGCACCCTTGTCGCGTGAATCGCTCTGATCAACTTCGCACTCTTCGGCCCTCAACACACCACCAGACTCGAACAGGTTGTCAAACTTGGGTGAATTGTGGCCAGCCAGGCGGGTCAGGGGTTCTGCATTGGATGAGGTTCTCGGTGGTCGCAGTAAGTCCATGGACTCATCTTCAAAGAGGGCGTCGATGACGTCGACGGCTTTCGACGTGTTCGCCTTTGACATGCCAGATGCATGCCGCGAACGGCGTTTTGACATGCTGACATTGGTGGCCGTTGGTTCAGTCTCGACGCCATCGGGTCCGACCTCACAGTCCTCTCTCCCGGACACGTGCGCACTGGCCGACACGAACTTGCGACGCTGCACGACCGTTTTCAAACTCGGCAACGCATCCTCATGGTCGATGTCCTCATGGTCCGACGCAAATGGATCGTCCATGTTGACGACATGGCGAGGACGAGGACTCGTCTGACCTTGTTCGGACATGCCTGGTGCCATCAAGGCAGCATCGCCGTCAGGCACCTTCGCCAACTTGCGCTTGGTTTCCGAGCGAGTGTTGTCACCTTCCATGTCGCTGCCTTCGATCTCGCTTCCTCCGTACAAGTTGTCTAGCTTGGCCGTGTCTTGGAACAACGCGTCGATGTTGTCGCTGTTCGTTTTCGCTGTTTTTTTCGAGGATTTCGCGGCAGCAAGGCGTGATGTCCTCTGGCCATGTACTACCTTTTGGCGCTCCTCATCCGACGCAAACAGTTTGTCCATGTGTGCCTTGGGCAACGGGTGATCCCCTTCAACGCGATGACGGGCCGATTTCCTTGTTTTGCGTCGGCCGCCCGATGGTTCCTGCTCTTCGTTGGGCCTTTCGTCTTCAGTCGGCATGTCGTCTGCATCGTTGCCGTACAAGCTGTCCAACTTGGCCGCTTCCGACTCGAAGAGATCGGCAAACGAGTCCTTTCGTTGTACGGCATTGCGACCGGCTGCCCGCGATGGCTGTTTATGTGGGCGTCGCATTCGCTCGTTCGGAACCTTGTCGTCATCGTCGAAGATGCTCGCAGCCGTGCTATGGCGCGGCGACCTCGCCCGTCGCTCACGCAGTAGCAGTTTGAGCTCCGCCAGCTCGGATTCCAAACTCGTCAATTTATCGACTATAAGCGATTGGCTGTCGACACCTCCGCCGCCATGTTCCCTCGGCGCACTAGAGACAGCACCCGACGGGATGGACGCAAAGGCGCCCAACGAACGGCCCAGGGCAACCACGTACGTCCCAGTGACCGGGTCGTACTCGTACTCTTTCGACGACACGGTCGCGCCAAAGATGTCTCCGTCCGATGGGCGGGAATTCGTGGGGGCGGAAGTCTGCGCCAGTTGACTCCATCCCGATTTCACACCGGTTGACACAGGCTGGGTGGAAAAACGATCGACTAGCAGCTGTCCTGGTCTTGACGATCCGAAATTGCCGTACGGGTTGGCCCATCCTGCCTGCCGCATTGGATCGGCCGAACCTGGTTTACCACTCGAAGGCGGCGATGCCAACAGGTCGTCGAACGTGTCCCGGCGAGTTTTTGTCGTGGAGTCGACGATGTTTGAGCTTGTCAGTGTCGAATTTGCGGCTTGGGAATGCTGCTGGGGTTGCTGCGCCGCCGTTTTGACAACTTCGCGCGGGCCTTCAAAAACGTCGTCGAAAGTATCGCGACGCGAGGGGGCCGTGGTCGTCTGGATCATATCTCGTGGGAGGTGGTTAAACCGGTCGGTAGGTTGGGCGTGATTTTCAGACGTATTGCGACACTCATCGGTGCCGCCACGAATCCACAAGGCGGTCCGCGCCGCTGGCTCGAACAACTCATCCCGTGCATCATAGTCAGATCCACCCATCGCCCCGTCGTTATGTTTGAACCGATCGAAATGAGGTAGAGTCGGGTCCAAGCGAGGTATGGTCGTGGACGATGGAATTGATGCATGGGTGAAAGGGCGCGGCGCACAGGTCGACAACGGGCGCGCATTGGCCCATGCGTTTGATGACGACGCGCTGGATACATCACGCGGTGGTCCTGCCGTTGCGACGGGTTCAATAGATGGTTGGTCAGGAGAAATCGTAGCGTTTCTCGTCGTGGCAGGTTGTTTTGGCGGTGAATGGAGACCTTTACCCCCGAAAATTCGTCGAATCGTGGCTGCAAACCCGCCACCACTCTGTCGTTCTTGCGCTGCAGCGGGGGAGACTTGGGCTGGCACACTGGCAAACTCGGACGAGCCAGCATAACTCACCGAACTCTCGTTCGAAGCCATGTGGGGTGTATTCACAGCGTTTACCACCACAGATGATCGATTGAAGTCGCTGGTCAAGAAGGCATCGCTCAGGCGGCTACCTTCGACGTCTGTGATCGCATACGTCGTCGGAAATGGTGGTCGGTGGGAGGGACGGCTTAAAGGCGCCGCCTCGGCCTCGAATTCGTCCGACATGTCAATTTCGTTGTTGTACATTCGCAGGTGCTGGTCGACGTGCGCCGAGTTGGTGAAGACAGTGGAATGGAATGCGCGAGGGTTGGTGGAGGGTCTGGCCGCAGGTTTCGAAAACGGCGACAAGTCTTCGTCCGACCCGACCAGTAGCATGTCGTCAAATACGAGGTCCGCAAGCCGCTGTGTCTTGGGTGCAGATGCTACGTTGGCTTTCCTGTTGCCATTACGTGGCCCAACACTGGCCCAGCCCGACGGGTTGGGTGCAGGGACCTTTGAAGCCGGGCGAGGCATTCCCATGGAAGATGTCGGCGGTGATCCCTTGTCGTCGTCCATGAACCAGCTATCAATGTGATCGTTCAAACGATGTGCCGGTGCGGCATGTGATGGAGGCGACACTGCCATCGCAGATGATGGTTTCGACTTCTTCGATGATTTCGATGATGACATGGCACCTGTGATGGGCTGGGAAGCGGGAGTTGAGGCAGTCACACCACTTCGAATGGACAGAGCATTATTGCATGTCGTGCACACACGCATCGGCTTGGACGGGTTTGTTGCTGGGGCAAAATGGGAGCACCCCGAGCAAATCACATTCCCGCACCTCCGACAGTGATGTCGGCGCTTGATGAGAGAGAACGTAACGTCGCAAACGTAGCAAGCATGAGCCTCGTCATCACGAACCCATGTGACTCCACTATCAGCTTCCTGTTTCGATCGTTTCGGTGACTTGGCCTTGTTCGACGACCGTTTGTCGTTCGGCGCTGGGATAGCCGAAGGCGTCGAGTCTGCCGTAGCTTTCGTCAGCGGGGCCCTCTTTGCCCTCCGGGAAGTTGTGTAGTGGTCGTCAAACTCCTACGTTGTGTTACACGTCACGAGGACCCAAGCATCCATCACGTACGTCGCTTCCAGAGGACATTCGATCGCGCGTTGCCGCGGAGGATTCAATTTTCGCAACCTAATGCTCCAATTTGATTGGCCATAATTCGAACCAAGCCACCAACATTCCCATGTCGTCTCGAATACGACGCGATTGCAAGTCCGCAGCGCGTTGCGAGGTGGCCTCACTGCCGTCACGTGCTCACTGTCCGAAGTGCCGGGGACAAGCGCGTTTGTCGTTCCTTGAGGATTGCAGGAAGTATAGGAATCTCCTCGCTTCAATCAAACCACCTCGACATCCTCGCAATCGATAGAAGCAACGGAATGTTGGTTTTATATGGGCGAAATACTGACATCTTCATGTTGTTGTGGTTCGCGCGACCTTACTGCCTCGTGCTGGAGTCTTGCGGCTTGTCCTGTCGTGTGGTGGTGCAGTGCTCCGTCCTCGTGGGGCATCCAGTCACACCACAAGCCGTGTGTGTGATGTAGCGTGATGTTGCTGACGTGCTCGTCGGCGGACGCGCGAGTGTCGAAGATCGTGGCGCATGTCATCCCTGCACAAAGAAAGGCCCGCTTCGACGCGATTCTGATGGACACGCACAAAGCGTGGCCACTCGCGCGATTCCACGCACTTCTCCAGCACATCTGTCGTCATTGCTACATGCCAGTGACGGGGAATCGCGCCGCCCTCATATTTCGCCACTGCGTCCTCTACGTCCCGGCGAATGCACGACGTGCCCACGAGTTCACACACGATCGCATTGCTCCAGCCACAAACACCCCAACCACACCGTCGTCCAGTCCACTTTACCGTATACTGTACGGTAAAGTGTGGAAAATATGAGTCCCCGCCCTCTCGCTCTCCGCCATCAACAATGCGAATCCATCAGGCAAGCGCAGGGCGACGACGCCCCGCGCCCCGATCTCCTCCAACCCAAGCACAGATGCGCGCCAAATGGCTCGGTACCACCGACTCTTGGTGGGTTTTCACGACGAAAATGGCCCAAGTGCAAGCTGAGTCTTGAAAGTTCAATGTGCACGGGTGCTGCTGCGCGGACGCGACCAGGTCCGCGACCGCGATGAGAAGCATGCACGGGATCGACAAGCACATGGCGGCAGTCGTCGTGCCTCGACGGCGGCGTTGGAACATCGTTTTCGAGCGTTGTGCACGTGCGTCGGGTCGTTGAATGTATGGGTCCGTCGTCGGTTTAGGCGACCGAGCGAATGGAGGACAATGCCCGCGACAGTCCTTTGCAACGGGACACCGGCCTGGTACTGTGCATCGCCCGCGTGTGTCTTTGCACGGCGACACAGCACCTTCTCGACACAACAACCACACACAAGCGGTGTCGCGAGGGGGGGCCCTACCGCCGCATCACGTCCGCCCCATTCGATGGCCGCTGTCCACCGCGGTTGACGGTGCCGACGACGTGCTGCTGGAGTCGTTTGAGCCGATCAAGCCGATGTGCACGTGTTCCAGGCGGCGATTGGGCATTTTCGAGCCAACGAGGCGAATTCACATGGCGTTGCACACGGTGGCGCCAGCGGCAACTTCAAGATGGCAGAGGGCGTTGAGGACCTTGTCACTTTTTGTTTTCCTACAACATGCGCCAAGTGTTCGCGCAGCTGCCGTCGTACAACCCGTTCGTCGGGTCGTTCCACCACGCCCCAAGCGCGGGCAACCGCGGCGCGGCCTATTTTGCAGGCGACATTGTGTTTGCGCCCGAGCTCGAAATGCGAAAGAAACTCCGCCAGAACCCGTTCGCAGGCACGTTTCACGCCCTCCCGGGGTACTACGACCCGCTCCATGGCCTCAAGAACTTTCGCAAGACTCTCAAACAAACGACGGAGACATACGTCGAAGTCGTCGACCTCGACGTACGCCACTCCGAGTCGTCGGTGTACTTGATCACAAAGGCGAGGGCGGCACCACCTCACCGGGCTCGTTCTCGAAGCGAGTCGGACCTCTCTGCCATCGTCAAGCAGGTTGCGAAACCCAAGACGACCGTACACCGATCGCCGGGGTCTCGCCGCTCCAGTGTCTCGGACGTTGCAAAGGTCAAACGCCAACGTAGTCGAAGCCATCAGATGAAAAGTTTACCGTTTGCTGCATGACGAGGGAGCGGAACATCGTGCGTTCGCTTGTGCTGTAATCCCATCATATTTATTTCATTCACGGCGAATCCCCAGTCGAATCTCCGGTGACGCTCGTCGGCATGGACGATTGTTCGAGCTGTTTCTAACGGGATATGCATTGCTGCGTGAGTGAGTGCTCCTCGTCACACCGGCCACTTCGTCCGCTCTGGGCATGTGCCTCGATCAACTCGACGGAGCGTGCGGAGCACAGATCTTGTTGTGTTTCTTTTTCTGGACTTATTGTTAGTA
>NW_008580153.1:71370-122016 GCF_000520115.1 Aphanomyces invadans
TTCTATTTGGAGGGGAAGGATCGAAATACTGTTCTGTTCACGATGTATCATTTTATAGAGTACCACGTCCTGAGCAAAACCTCCATAGTTTAGAACACGGGACCGCGACTCCTTTTTATAAGCATATGTATCATGTTGAGTCGTGCAATATCAAAAGAAATTCTCCTCGTTTTTCACTCATGGCGTTGGATGTATTCTTGCATTTAGACAATCTGAATGGAATGTCGAAGTGGACGACACTTGTCAACGAGACTGTTCCATTTGGACGAGAAATCAATCGGAATGTGTCCTACTCGCTACTTTGAATATAGTAGTAGGACTCGTCTACCTAGTATTACTACACTACTAGTATCAGGAACGATGGACCCTCGCAGAGTTCATGTGAGCAGCACGTGGTACATACTACTAGTAGTGTACTAGACGTTACTTGAACACTTCGCCTTGGACACGATGGGACTGTAGCAGTGTTGATGGGAATAAATAAAGTTGGGGGCGGGACTGCATCACTGCCAACTAACGCTACGTAGCCTTGGCCTCCGAGATAGTGGACGGTGGAGGTCTGGGCACTGCGGACGAGACCAGGACCTGGCCTCGCCGCGTGGACGTTGTTCGCTCAGCTTTTGTGGAGTCGCTTCGTCTCACTGGGTGAACGGCGCGTATAAATCGAGCACGCGCTGGACCATGGCGTGTATAGGCTCTCGGTCATGCGGCTGGGGGCTCCATCCACGCTCCAACAAGTCGACACAGCCGGGGGGCAGATCGGACGGAAGGCGGGGGCGATGGCCTTGAATGATTTCAGTGTACACATCAAAGTGGGAATGGCCGTGCCACGGGGCTTCTCCCGGCACCAATATATGCCATAAGGTCATCGTGAGGCTGTACACGTCCGCAGCAGGGCCATACACGGCACTCTTGGTATTGCTCCCATTGATCATTTCCGGTGCCTACACAGCAAGTCCATCGCAGCGCACTCGCAGAAGGTGACGACGATAGTAGATCCAAACCATAAAGTCAACGGTGCCGACAACTGTCATCGTGCCGTCGTTTTTCGGTCCCAGCAGATTCGACTCGCCAAAGTCGCTGAGCTTGAGCAAATTATCCGATGACGACAAGAGATAGTTGGCAGTCTTGATGTCGCTACAATAAAGTTATAGTCTCAGCGAATCGAGCCGCCGAACGAAAGACGTCGGAGAGCCGTCCGCGTCTAGCACGCATGCCGGGCAGTACATACCGGTGCAAAAGAGGAGGGTGGAAACTGTGGAGGTAGGCTACTGCTCTGCAGGCATCCAAGCACGCCTTTAGCTTTGTGCGGAGGTCCCACGCGTCTCCAGTCCGACGTTGGGCCTGTAAAATCGACTCGAGCGACCCCAAGTCGCAAAACTCAAACACGAGGCAGATGCTGGGGGGCACCACGCACAACCTACGGCATTGCTCGCCCCGTCAAGCTCGAACGTGCAGATTCTCTCACCCATAGAAACGAACAATGTTGGGGTGCGATAGCTGCGCATTGCACGCCGCCTCCTTGGAAAAAAGACAGACTTCGTCGTCCGTGACAAACCACGTCGTGTACAACTTGATGGCTACCGCCTCGGGTTCGCGGAGGGCGTGTTGGAGGCGACCCCGCAGCACTACCGACGTTGATCCCTGCGCTACCACCGCTTCCAGCGCCAGCGACGACACGTCCACCATGCACTGCGCAGACACAAAGGACCATCAAGATGCTGCATGGACCACCGAGATGCCGTGCAAACGTACGTGTTTGAACATCTCGATCAAGTAGTGGACGTCGTAGACCGAAGTCCGCGTGGAAAACGACGATCCCATTCCTTGATCCGCAATCTATTCCCGACACAAGTGACCGCGCGCTCCACAACCCTTCGATGGCCAACGTACCAAACGAAGGTAGAGTTTGGCAGGGTCGTGGCTCTTGGCGGATGGCGTGTCGAGGCCAAGCCAGTACATTGTATCGACCTAGCTGCACCATGACCACCCCTTTGACGGAGGTTTCGAATACGATCGTACCCGTAGTGTCAGCATAATCGCAGCGAGGGTCCATCCGTCGAGGATGTCTGCCGAGATCGACAGCAGCACGACGGCGGCAGGTGTCGATGCGTCGGTCACAGCAAGCCACAACATGGATGGCCTACACGAAGCCCTGGCGTCAGCCATCGGCATTGAGTATCGCAAAGAGAGAGATGAGGACGTACAAGATGTGGACGGTACACAACACGAGCAAAAAGTACCAGTACACGTCAAACGACGCGCGCGTGTGCAAAACAAATTTGACGAACGAACAGAACAAGACCAACCCAAACGGGTATGCAATGAACACTGTGGAGAGGCTCTGCGGTGCAGTCAAGATGCTGAGCACGGCCGCTGTCACTACGCACACGAGCCACTCAACCCGATGAAGGAGTGTGGACAGATCGTACATAAGCCTGAAAGGAAAATCGCGCGATGGACGGCTCGTTGGGACACGGACTTTTGAAGCATGAGCAGCGGAACCAGGTGCCGTATCCTACCGCAGGTTGTGAAGTATGTGCATACGAGCCACATCCACTCGACTCTCGTTACCACATGCGGGGGAAGTTGAGGAGAATGCAATAGGGGCCACGGCTGTCTTGGACGTATCGAACATGGCTGGACGCGATGACGGCAATTTCGGCGATGGAGAGCGCGGCCATGGTGTACCAAATCGTGCCATAACACGGCAGCACAAAGCTCGACGCTACGCAATCATATGAGGCTTCGCCTAACGTGGTTGGTCGTACTCAGGTTGGAATTGTTTGGGTTGGCCAGAACCTTTTGCTTGCTAAAGCTGCACTGAATGCCGACGTACACTGACACGACACCAAGCACAGCGTACGTGCCCAGCTGAACCATTGCGCCCACGATGGCATGGGATTGTCTAAAATCGCCGAGAAACACAGCAGCTTCATCGTTCCCTGGCGCATAGCAGGCGATATGAATGCCCAAGGACGATTCAGATGGACGGCGGAGGATAAATCCGGCGGTAACCATGGACGTGGTGGCGATTGCAAGGGCTGCCAGGGCAGACCACAGAACGTTCGTGTCCCATATGGAGAACTTCGGGAAGAGGCGCCTTGGAAACCACCTCGTTTCGCCGTTGTTTGAAGCGTATATCGCTTGCCGCCTAGCTGTTGTCGGTGTTGTCGGGACCCGTCGACCCGTCAGCGTCCTGGCTGTTTCCACTTGAACGATATGATGCATGGAGTCGTCGAAACTGAGTGGCGACAGGTCATGGTCAAGGTGAAGGTCGTCGAGTCTGTCGAAGTCTGTGTATGGCGAGATTGCATCCGTGTAGTGGTAGTCTCGCACGACCGTGGATCTGTCCATGGTGGTGCTTGCGGTCGGATCGCGCGTAGTTGCCGACGTGCGCACTTGGACACTGGATGCTGGTGCAACAGCAATCAGATGGTGGCACACCACTTGGACGATATTTATATAAATTTGTTAAATGCATACAAGCTCAATGTATGAAATAAAATGAGTTCCTGAGACATGCCAAGCATGCAGCATGCTGGTTTCGATGCCTTGTGCTCAAGGGCAAGGCCGACTATTTCTACGTACATTTCGTTAACTTGACTGAACTCACACGATGAGAAAATCGGAATTTTATTTTTAAGGAGATTGCTTTAAAGTACGTTAAGTCTCTGTATCCAGCACAGTGGACCAATTCATTACATGCGCAAGTCAAATTTTTGGTTTTGCAATGACATGCAGATAATTTAATTGCTCAGGTCTGAACCCGCCCAATGTCCAAACAGTGAGTTTGCTGTGTGGTGTAGGTGCAAAAATATCTACTTGTATCCGAAAGGTCAATGAATTTACAATAAGTTGCAATATTCACTTGCGAAATTTTTAATTCCGCACTACGCCATTACTAGTAGTCGACTCTACAGCCAATGTATTGACACGTTATAACGGCATCGAGGACACGCATTCATATCTCAAGAACCACATCAGAGTTTCCTCTGAAGATTTGTGTGAGCTCAGAGCTCAGCAATATCTAAATTTTGTTCAATGGAAGTCGAACTCACAGTCAAAAAGGAATACCCGTTGAGATAAGTGTGGAAGTAGCGAAGACCATCCAAATACTGCTAAGAGGACTAACAACTGATAAGAATTCATGAACAAGAGTTTTTTTATTTGTATTTGCCCCTTGTGCGTTGACCTCTCTACAATTTTACTACTACGTAGTACATGGTTGTCATTCATGAAGTTTGGCATGGAAACCTACAGCAACGATGAGTACGATGATATCACCAGCTACATTCGACATGAGTGCCCAAGAAGGCGTTCTAAGGAAGAACGTCTTGATATACTCCGCCTCCATGCCGAGCTTCGCCTTGACAAAGCACGTGTAATGTGTCCGAAAAGGTGATGCATACCCCCACTCGCGGACGGAACAATTCAACAACGCCGGCCACCGCACCCCAAGCATATATGCAGCCCCGAACTGGTCTCGCGTAGTGTTTCCATTCATTCTGAAGAAATTGTTGCATCCTGCGCTCGAACACACTCGGGATTACTCGTTGGTTACCTAGAATGTGGCTAGACAGCGACGACCCACGTGGTATGCATGAGTCGGCGGCGGAAGATTAACTCAGCCAAGGCGTATTGTACAGCCGTGCCACCACAGACATCTCAATTCTTACACGGACGCTTTGGCCAACGACATGCCAACCGAAACGGTCAACCATCCAACGGCTTGCGGTGTGGAGATGACCGTTGGTGCACTTGTTCCAAAAGTCCCGCAGCACAATGCGATGCTCTTACAAGGAAAAGGCAGTGCTTACATACCAACTTCGACATGGTCCACTTGTCACACGAGCACCACCACACCTTGCGCGTGCACCTGCACAAACTCACAAACGTTCCTCCACTGGTGGCGACAACGGACGGAAATGACACGCACAAGTGGGGTGGGGGCAAGCGCGATCCGTACGTTGTCTTTACACTCTATGTCAACGACGACAATGAAGAAAACATTGAACACACGAGCGCGGCGGTGCCACGAACACTCAACCCGACATGGTCGCCTCCAGCAGTGTTTGACTTTAGTGTGACGCAAGCCAAAGCCTTGCGCCTGTACGTGACGATTCATGATTACCTCAACGGCGACTCTGTCCTTGCATCGACGCTAATTGACGTGGACGCAGTCGAGTCATGTTGCGAGACACCGTATCGCCTGTCCCCACAAATTCCACAGCGCCAAGCCAAGTGCCACATTTGGCTTTCCTTCGAATCCATTTGCCCATCGACAAACCAAACACCAGACGAGCGCAGTCGATGGGAGTACCAGCAACGACTTGACACCGACGGCGAGTGGGAAGTCGTGGATGAGGCTGGCGATCACGCAGTTCATGCAGGATGGCGAGTTGACCAAGACTACGGCGATGGCGACGGATGGGCGTACGCCGTGTCCATGGAGGGACCATGGAATCTCCACTCTGCAACCTTTCGGCGGCGTCGTTGGGTTTGCGAGGAAGAAGCGAATAACGCAGACACCTAATTCAGCACGAAGTGCCAATTAACCGGAAAATATCCGGACGCGTCGTTTGGAGTTTTGTAACGACCACTACATTACCATGGACGGGCCAGGCAGCGGCAGCAATGCGCTGAGTCTGTCTTGGTCGTTCGGCTTTAACAAAGACATTGTCGGTGGGGTCCACAGTCTATCGGACGACACGGTCCACGCCGTCTTCTACACGGCCGGCCACACGGGTGTAATCTACAACTACGCCAACCGAACGCAGAAACTTCTACAAGGCCACTGCAACCCAATATCGTGCTGTACCGTCAGCGAAGACAAGCGATGGATTGTGACGGCTGACAAAGGGCAAGACTCGATGCTTGTCGTGTGGGACGCCACGACCGGCAATCCGATTAAAACCATCTTTAATCCCCATGTCGACGGAGTCCAGTGCCTCGACCTGTCGCCTGACGCCATGTTCATCGTGACATTGTCAATTGCCACCGACAAAAGCAACAGGAAAGAGCACGCCCAAGAGATCAAGCTGTGGGAGTGGACCGTAGCACGCGACGATGCGCTCTACGTCGCAGGTACGTCGCCTTCGTGGATGCGCAAGTGAACCAGATATTCCTTCGTAGCGGTGACGACGGAGGACGTCCAGACGTGCGTACGATTCAACACGTACGATATCCGTGAGATTATGACAAACGGTGCCCAGCGCGTGATCTTTTGGAACTGGGCAGCGCATCAACTCCAGTTCTATTCGCCACCTCTGTCTCAAAAGGACTTTAAGCAAACCATCGGCGCCTTCACGCAGTCGCTGTTTGTGCCCGACTCGTCGCAAGCCATCACGGCGACCGTCGATGGCGACTTGATTCTTTGGGACGCGGCGCCCGTGAAAACGAACGCATCCACACTCGTCCACGCCGACAAGAAAGCAACCAAGATCGTGCGAATGACCGGCCACGACAAACCGATGGCGATCAATTTTTTAGCTGACATGGATGGGTACTTGGTCATGGGATGTGCCGACGGCGCCGTTCGATTCTACGACTTTGACTTTCGCCTTGTGGCATGGTACGAAGACATGTGCGCTGGACCCGTCATGGCCGTCTCGTTCGCCAACGTCGACGCCACGCCCGCGTCGGCGGATGCCTTCACGGTTCCAGAGTTTATCGTTTCTACGTCCAGTACGTCCATCTGAATGCCAAGTCGCTTCCAAACGAATGGACCGACATGCACCTGGCCTCGTTGATGTTCGATGGAGGGAGATTCACGCATTGGACGCTTGTAGACGCTTTCATCCTGGGCATTACCCCCAGCATCCACGATGAATACGATGTTGAGAAGCGCCGTGGCACGCTCCTCATGCAAGGCATCAATGACGAGATCCACGGCCTTGCGGCGCACCCTGCAACCAGCCACATCGCGGTGAG
The DNA here is from genome assembly GCF_000520115.1 of Aphanomyces invadans. NCBI lineage: Eukaryota > Oomycota > Saprolegniomycetes > Saprolegniales > Verrucalvaceae > Aphanomyces > Aphanomyces invadans. The sequence goes on from NW_008580153.1 coordinate 78,304, forward strand.
CTGCTACTCTGGCACGATTCAACTGTGGGATTACGTCGGGAAGCGCCTCGTCATGCTGCGCAGCTTCGACTCCGACAAGTTGCGCCCTCAGTGCTTGACGTATCATCCGTCGGGCAAACATCTCTTGGTCGGGTTCACGAACGGCACAATCAAGATCGTGCATGCGTCGACTCTGGAGGACGTCGCAACGTTCCGTCAAGCCAGAGTAATGTCACTCTCACCTAGGTGATGGAATGCTGTCGGAAAATGACCTTGAAGCCGTCGTAGAACCCGATTGTCGACGTCAAGATAGCGGCGGACGGGTCATTTGTCGCCGCCATCGACGCCAGCAACTACTTGTACTTGTGGCGTAGCAAGGCGATGGCTGCGACAGACGCGGACGATCTCGACGCGTCGGACATGTGGTCGTACATTGGTCGGTGCAAAAGCCACACGAAACCGATCACGGGGCTCGAGTTTGGGATGTCGCCGGACCAGCAAGCGCTGCTCGTGACGGTCGGGGAGGACCGCATGCTGGTTGACTACAGTCTCCCGCGGTCGAGCGTCATGGACGGCATTATTTTGAACGTACCACCGCAAAAGATTGAGCAGTCGGCGACCCCCACCACGTGCTTTTGGCATCCTGACATGGCAGGCGTGCACGAAGACCTTGTCGTTGTCGCCAATGACGAGTACAAGTTCAAGCAATGGAACGCCAACAACAAGACGTGTCGAAAAACCACACTCAGTCCAACGTATGGCGGGCCATTGAATCGAGTACTGGCGATTCCGGCGGACAAAAGCGCCCATGACAAATCGAGTGGCCGATATTGCGCGTACAGCACCCATGACAAGGCACGCCCCCATGGGTGTGGAAAATACTCTGACGGGCTTTTCTTGCGTGTGCTTGTAGGTTGTGGGGTTACTCAAGCTGCCGCTGGATGGGAATCCCCACAAATCGATGGGGCTGATCGCGCACCCCGGACGTATCTCGAACGTGGCCGTGACTTTCGACGGCAAGTTCTTCGTCACCGCCGGGGGCAATGACATGATTGTCAACTTGTGGGAAATAAATCCCCGCGCCCTGGACGCGCTGGAGGCGCAGGGTGGGCACGACATGGAACCGTACACGTCGCTGCTCGAGGGCGGCGCCCACGGCAAGTTTTTCAGCGAGATCGTCGACTACTTTTATTTTGCTCAATTGCGCACACAAGGCGAGAGCGCGACGGCGGCGCGCGACATCTCGCACCGCATTCCCCTGCTTGAGATTCCCCACGTCATGCGCGCGTTGGGGTTTTACCCGACGGAGCTTGAGATTCAAAACATGTGCAGCGAAGTCAAGTACAGTTGCTTCACAGAGACGACCAAGACGGTCGACGCCGTCGACTTGGCCGCGTTTGTCAAGCTTTACACAAACCATCGCCCAGTGTGCGGAATTGGGAAAAAGCAGATCGAGGACGCGTTCCACATCTTGAGTGGGCTCCGGGGTCCGTCGTTGAAGTGGGCTGACTTGAAGGCCAAGCTCTTGACGATGGTACGTGTGGTGTGTGGTGGAATCGTCCCATTTCATGCCCTTGGACAGGGTGAGCCCATGTCAGAGGAGGAGCTCTCGTCTTGTTTGCGGGCTCTGCTTGGAGACGAAGCAGATATGCTCGAGACGACAATGTCGCTGACGTCGGCCGCATTTGCCGACAAAGTGCTCGGGTTTGAAGACTATGAAAAGGACGTCGAAGTCGCGTCCGTGTTGTAGTCGTGTGGTCATTTTCGCCCATAACCTGTCGTCCATGCGCGTATTCTGTGTCGCTCCACCGACATTCAATCGGCGCTGACGTGGACGGAACACCAGTGAGTTGCGATAGGCACATGGCCATGACCAGGACGCGTCGAAACGATACCGACACCACCACGTCACATTAGCTTATCGACTAAAACGCAGCGGGGGCGACATGCTCCGGGCAACGGTCGTAGTGGTTTACCCACAAGCGGCGGCGCACGCGATGCAGTGCTCCTTTTTCCTTGCGCCACGGGCCGGAGAACGTGTTCGCGTACACCCATCCGTTCGCGTCGCCATGGGAAACGTCGTATTGCCACTGGCCTGCCTGGACGTAACCATCCGGGATGTCGGGCAGCGCATCCTTGAAGCTCGGGCCGCCCTGCTTACCGTTGCTTGATGTCCACGCGTGCTTGTCGCCGTACGTCAAATAGTTCTTGGACCATGATTGTGTGGTTGTGAGCCACCGCTCGTTCTCCCAGATCTCTTGCGTGATGCGGGCTGCAGCTTCCCATGGCGTGAGGAAACAAATCGACATGTGCAGCTGCGCCTTGACGTTTTGGGCGTCAAACGCTGGCGGCACGCGGAGGTCGTACGGCTTGAGCGCGGCGTCGGCGAGGCGGGTGGCGCCAGTCCAGTTGGTCATGTCAAACTCGAGGTCGCCAAGGAGATCGTCCGCCGACAACACGTCGTGGTCCATCACGCGAATCTTAAGCACCTTATGTTGCGCGACGTCCGCGTTGGACACGATGAACTCGTACTCCTGGTGCTTCCACACAGGGTTCAGGGTGTTGTCGATGACATCGGTGCGTCGGCGTTGCTTGCCAAACTGGAACGACACATACGGGTCGCTCTTGCCACCCATGACTTCCAAGTCGGAAGCGGGCAAGTCGGTCGCTTTCTCGAGCACGATGCGAATCACACGAGCGTTCTTGTCCAAGGCTACGTGCGCATGACCGCGTCAGGATACTGGGGCGCTGTGTCTTCGGTGGGGCGTACCTGGACGTTTGCGGCGGAAGAGGTGTTGGCTGTCGTCTTCCGGCGCGCAGCATATGCTGGTCACGACGCCCATGATCCCGCCTTTGTGTCTCGATGGGCACTTGCGAAATGAAGTGAGCTGACGACGCTTGTGATTGGTCAGTCCAGAGAACACAATGGACAAAAATCTTCTCTGGCTTAAGTCGCCGACGGCCTGGTGCGACGAGCGCTCTCTCTATGGTCAACCTTACGACGCGAAAGAGGAGCAAGGGAGTCGATCGTTGGCCTTGTCACGTGCACCAGGCGCAAAACATGTGGCCATGGTCGTCTGTGGAATCAACAGTTGGGGAAGAGGGAGGCCGACCACGGCAAGCACAGGAGGGCAAAGAGAGGGAATCTCCGTCGTCGAAGATCCTGGGCTCACGGTGGTTGTACTTGTCTGGTCGCTGGAAGGTGATGAGCAGAAAAGAGTGCACTGTAGAGGTCTCGGTTCGTACAGCCAGCCCGGTCGTGCTCCACTGAACAGTTACTATTCAATCGATTGCACGGGGCACTTGTTTACGTGGTGGGGGTCGCTCCTGTTAGCAGCCACTGAAACACAAGAGCGACCCGAGCTCGGGATCTCAGGCGTTGGTGGTTTTGACGCCCTTGGATGGCTCTCCTCGATGAAGGGATAGAAGAAGGAACCATCATCGACGGACGAACAACCCGCTCAGATAGGATGAAGTGGGTCGTACAAGGGTCGAGACCCGACTGCCTGTTGTGGGACTCTCTTAAAACTCATTTTCCTGCATCTCGGGCTCCTTGACGAACGAGTTCAGCCACCGTCGCCGCCGCACCGTCGTGCGCATGCCTTGCTTTTTGTACCATGGTCCGTTGAATGAAGTCGCGTACACCCACCCATCGTCGTCGCCCAGGGCCTTTACGTAGTGCCACGAGCCTGCAGAGTACCCTTTCGGCACCGCCGGTGTGATCGCGTCGAATTTGTCGGATGAGATGCGACCATTGTCCGTGCTCCAGTGCTTGCGTTCGTTAGCTTGAAGGTTCGCTTTGCTCCAGGTGGTGCCTGTAAGGCCGCGGCTGGCTCGCTCGTTCTCCCACACTTCGTGCGTGATCTCGTCCAAAGATTCAGCTTCCGACAGGATATCAATCTTCACATGGAGCTGCGGAGATACCCGTTGTTTGGTGAATTCGGGTTGAAGCACGATTGGAAACGTCGACACGTCGGCGTTCGGTTGGCGGCCTCGTTGAATGGACCCCAAAGGGATCTCAACCGACCCGATCAAGTCATCTGCCGACACCACATCACTGTCCCACACCTTAACGACGAGAGATGTCGACTCGTTCAAGCGGTTCCCTCGCAATTCAAACTGGAACTTCTCTTCGACCCACACCGGGTTGAGAGTCGATGGCAAGCATGACGTTGCCTTGACTTGTTCCAAGCACATAAAGGTAAGGTACGGATCGCTGCTTCCTCCCATAAAGGACGGATCGGCAATCGGCAGGTCCGTCGCGCGGAGGCTGGACAACACGACGACCCATGTTGGTTCGCTTGCCATCTTGGTCGACGCGGGCAATTTGCGCAATGATATGTGTTGTGGACGTGTCTCACGAATTATGGGAATTTTTTTGTTCAAGTGTATGTACAACATGCTGGACCTTGTATGTCTATGAATATAAAATTAGACCGTCCATAAATCCGTCAGAACAAATAAGCGGACCAACACTCAATTCAACGACATGAGAAAAAAACTATGCGATATGGTATAAAATACATGGAAGGACCACTCAAAATTGATGACCAATGTTACGTAGACTAAAATAGATTTTCTCAAAATATTTCACTGGATTCGTCCAACGGGGCATTTCTCAAGATCTTCCATCGCGTGGAAATATTTCTCGTCCAACGACGAATTTGAAATACTCACAATTTACAGGAATCGCAGGATATAAATAGATATCCAGACCGTTGTCGCGTTGGGCCGTTGGCTGACCACCGAGTGCTAGAGCTCTCGTTGTTGGAGCAACGATTGACAGGACGCGACTGTGGCAGAGCCGCCGGAATGATCCTCTGCCGCTTTCCCTTTGGGCTCTAGCTCCCTGCATCGTCCCTGTCAGTCCTCCATGGTGTCGATGGCCCTGCGGCTTGTGGCAGTTCTGGCCTCTGTGAGAGCATGGAACCTTCCGAGCAATCCAGCTGCAGTTGCATTGCTTCACGATGCACACGCCCAAAGGTAAATCTACCCATTGAAAAGCCAACAAGGAAATTAATCGTACTTCAGAAATGTGGACATCGCGAATGCCACAGCGTTGTACGCTGCCGTGGTGACCATGGGCGACTGGGCAGCGACTGGCGACGCCCTCTTTGCCCTCGGTGAGCTCTCTTTTCCTGGAGAAGGTAGCGTCGACTACATCCTACGCAGTGCCCGGCTCGGAAACCCCAGTGCCCAACACCTCCTCGCACTCATGCATGCCGTCGGGTTCCCGCATCCAGAAGTGAAACAAAGCACAGCTACGGCTGTTGTGTATGACCACTTTGCCTCCACAGCTGGCCACGGACCCGCGTCCAAATCTCTTGGCTACCGCGCAATGTTTAGTCAAGGAGTCCCGCGGTCATGTGCTCACGCTCTGGTCTACTACAAGCGAGCCGCGTCGATTGCAGCGTCGACCCATGACATCCACTCCCACATCCCGACGTATCCACGGTTGCCTGAGCTTCTAGACGCACCCTCAGCGCATTCGACAAGACAAGATTTCGACAAGCTGCTCTTCCTCGCTTCTGCTGCAACTAAGACGAGGAACGGTGCGACTCTGCACCGCATCGCCAAGCTATTGCTTGCCCAACAGACACCACCACCCGACTATAAGTTTGTGCGAAAGCTACTGCATCAAGCGTTCGAATGGGGCCACCTCGCCGCAGCAGCCCAGCTGGGCCGTCTGCACTCGCACGGGTGGGGGGTACCCATCAACACGACTCGAGCGCGAGACTTTTTTCTCATGGCACCAGAAAATGACGCGGAGGCTTTGCATGGCCTGGGACTGCTCAACCTTGAAGCTGGCATGTATGACGGCCGCCTCGCATTGCACTACTTTCAAGCGGCGTCGAAGTTAGGTCACTTGAATTCCATCTACTACGCTGCAACGCTGCTGACTGCGATTGCCCCTCAGCAGTCTCGGCGGTACTTTGAAGCGGCTTCCAAGTCTGGCCACGTTCTCGCAACCTTCAAGTTCGCCGAAATCATGGAGCGGTCGAATGAAATCACAACACCATTTGAGGCGAAATGTACGGCGGTCGTGGCGCTCTACAAACGTGTGGCGGAGAGCGTCGCTGTGCCACTTATGGATACGGCGCTGGCCAAGTTTCAAACCAGAGACTACACGGCGGCATACTACCTGTATCGACTGGCGGCGGAAGAAGGAAGCGAAGTTGCCCAAACGAACGCAGCCTTCTTGATTCAACGGGGTTACGTCACTGAGCCAAGTACGATGTTCTGGTAGATTTTGTTGTTCCACTGACGGCTTCCGAATCTGTGGCTAGATGTCGACGTCTCGCGGTGGCTGCTACGGCATGCTGCGCGCCAAGGCTCGGCCTACGCCCAACTTGAACTGGCACTTGCGTCGTACGCCAATGCCGACTACGCGGAAGCCATGGCCCTGTACTCCGACTTGGTGTCGCAGACCAAGTTTCTATCGTCCACCACGGCCTATGTGTTTGTCTCGCCGGCGCTCTTCACTGTGGGATACATGTACGAAATGGGCTACGGCGTGCCACAGGATCGGAGGAAAGCGCTGGAGCACTACACCCGATTAAGTCAAGTTGAGCGACGAGTGCACTTGCCCGTCGCATTGTGGAAGTGGAAGTGGTGGTTCCAAGACGCCATGGCGCATGTCGTCGAGTGTGTGTTGTCAATCAAGGCCAATTCGCTCCAGCACTACCGTCCAGAGCTCTCAAGAGTGCACCGTGTCCATCATGGGACGATTTCACCAGCGAACGTTGTTCACATTGCATCCATGTGTGTTTATATGCGTCATTCGCGTCATTCGAATCGCCATGGGCGCGACACCAGCTCACCACGGCAGAACCGCCACGCAATTAACGAGCTCATTTAACCTTTTGCGTGCACATCCTTGCGTGCACCTTCTGGTCGCAGGCTCTGTCTAGAGAGCTTGTCGGAGGTCGCCACAAGGTCGATTTCGCCGGAACTAAAGTGCTCACGTGAGGCCCTACCCATGTTCCACCTCCTTCCACCCCAAGCAAGCCATTCGGATATCGACGGCGCAATGAATGAAGGGATCCCCGGATAATGATTCAAATAACCGGATTTCCCTTCCAACTTCAACGTCCGCTTCGAACTAGTACTTCGCCCTGCTACTAGATAACAACTTAATTTGACTATACAACTGTGACGTTACTTAAACACTGACGGGGGTGAAAGCTACTGGTACTAGTAGAACCTTCCTCGGTTTCGTCGTTCGTTGCCCAGATCTGAAAAAGCGCAATCGCGCGACGGACGGCAATGGCGACTGCATTCCTTGTCGTGATGTTGCTCCCGACGGTGGCAGCGACACGCGTGTACGTGTCGTCCTTGGAATATCAGGACGTGAACGACTCGTCTGGATATCGCTTTTCGTCGGCGTTCCTCTTCCTGTGTCTGTTCCTCTTTGGATTCCTCTGCACGCAGCCTTCAATGAAAACGACGATGAGCACGTCGTCTGTAAAATTGACCCCGCCATCGATGGGCCCCTATGTGAGTATGGTGCATGCAAAGTGTCAACAGCGGCGAAAGCTGCACCACACACTCACCATCATTCCATCAGAGGTACTCGTTCGCCTCCGTTCTGGTCGCGTGGGATTAACATGGACATCTAACCTAGGTCTCGAACGAAATCTTGAGCTACCTGGATGCTCAAAGCCTCGCCGCAGCCTCCGTCGTGTGCTCGTCCTGGCATGAGTTGACGGGCGAATCGAACGCTGTGCTGTGGAAACTCGTTTTTCGTCGCGACATGCATGAAGACGGTCGCCGGTTCCACGCGCCATGTGGGTTGAGTTGGCGCAAGTACTATTTTACACATCGCATTACACGTCCATTGGAACGTTTGCGTTTTCTCGCTGCTCAGGGCCAGCCGAACTGCATCGTAGTAAACGGCCGTGTGTACGACATTGGCGCGTTCCTGTACTTGCATCCAGGTGGCCATCGCGTGCTTGCCGACGTGATTGGGACAGACGCTACGGACACGTGGTTCCAGTTCGACCACTCGAGCGGCGCCCAAGACCACATGAAGGAGCTTGAAGTTCCTGATCTATTCTCAACGCCATGGCAAGGCACCGTCGCGGGCGTCTTCTCCGCGCGGCAAAGCGTATGGATACGCATGACTCGACGCGTGTTCGGTCATGCAAGCGACCTCTCTGCGTTGTTGAATCAATTCCGGCAACGAATCGTCACGTAAGTTAAGCCACAATGATACGTCGAAGCCTTGCGTCTTGGCGACTGGAGCAGGACACGCTCGTGTCCCACTTGCGAGCTTTCACAGGTGGCCACGAATTGTGTGCCAGCGTGATACTGGGTCGATGTCGTTGATGCCTGAACACTTGCTGCCGCAAGCTCATGGCTGTTCTGACAGCAGCATGCGCGACTCAACGAGGCAAGGAAGGATTTGTTATGTTATGGGTTCTCTCCAGTATGTCCGCTCGATGGACATTGTTGTGGCATCTAGGGCAATGCGCTCGTGTGTCGTCGGTGAATGGCGAGGATGGTCGTGGTGGTGCTGACAAAGAACACGATTGTGCCGAACGTGATGGTGAACCAGGGGAAGATGCGGTCTTTCCATTGACCACGTTCTTTGATGGGCACCTGGAGCTTGAGGTGGCACGCCGCGGGAAGGACAAACGCGAGCGCGACGGCACTGAAGGATCCTGTGAGGCTCGTCACGTCACCGAGGCGGCGATCCGCTATTGAAATTAGCAGCGTCGACGCCAAGAGGAACAGCGTGACGAGCACATGCGCGTGTGTCGATAGCTCGGACGACGGCGGTAATGGCGACGGCGTCGGGAGGTCCTCGTCGATAGGGTCGTGCCATGCCGCCCGTCGGTTGATCGGTTTTGCTTGCTCTTGGAACAGGTCCACAACACTCCGACGGGCATGGCGCAGGTCGACAAGGCGCTGGACCGTGTGACGCGCCACCATAAACTGTGTTGACACGGTCAGCATGGGCCACGCGCCTCGTTCCATCCACGTCGTACCTCCTGCGGATACGTCAGGATCATGTTGACAGCGGTGAGAAGGCGGCACACTTGAATGAGCTTGTCTCTACGGGAAAACATCTCGTTCAGCACACACCGCGACGTTGCCCAGACGATGAAGGACTGGGTGCCGCACGTACGAGAGGTCGGTGAAGTTGAGGAAAATGTCGCTGCGCGTCGCATGCAGGAACAGCAAGTACCCTGGAATGCTCAGGGCGCAGATAAGGACGACCGACACGGCGACCCCAATGCGGGACACGTCCGCGAACGCCCGCGGCGTGGCAGGAAACATCGTGTTGTACACGAGGAACGTTTGGTGCTGGCAGACGTATGCAAATGCGATCGTTCCGAGGGCAGGGAAGATGTCGGTGTGGACTTCGATGTAGTCGTACATGAACCCGCGCGAGTCGGCCACGTACTCGTCTTTGTGGAAGACGCACTCAAAGAGGACGACTCCGGTGCAAAAGACGACGCTAACGACAGACAGACCGGCAAACTTTTCCAAGCTGGCAAAGCTGCGATGAATGCAAATTGGCAACAGCACGACGAACGTCTACACACGTGAAGTCGGGTCAAAAGCTGAAAAGCAGTCGGGTGGTGAGCGGAAACGAACGGCGCGCTTCGTCGTTCATACCACGAACGTAACGCAAATGTAGCGGTCAGTCGCGAGTCGAAGATACCATGGCGTTTGAGAGCTTGGGACGGGCTCGCCATGGGCAAAGTGCATTTTGCAGAGGCGACCTAAGACCGCAAGATGAACGCAATCGTTGAGTCACGGATCGTACCCAGTACGACGGGCAACGTGTCTGCTATCACGAGCAAGTACGAGCAGTTTGCGCCAAACGAAAACGTGAATTGGAAGAAGCACACGGCCAAATATCCTGGCACGCCAAACGCAAGCTGGGCAAGGTCTTCGAAGGATCGGGCGTGGTGATGGTGGCCCAAGATAACAAGGATGTTCATCGCGTACAGCGTGAGGCCCCCACACAGAAACAGTAGGCCCAACACCGGCAGGAACCCTCCCTCCGCCATGGCGTGCGGGATGTAGATAATACTTGCGCCAGCGATGGCATTCGTGAGGTTGAATAACACTCCCCACGACGGTGACGACGACCGCGGCGGCGATGACGGGCCAGGCTCGACATCGTACCCATAGTTATCGTACACGAGCGCGACCTGGGCCGCGGTCCACACGGGCTGGCTAGGGCGCTTGCCCATGACGCGTCGTTTCGCAAGATACACGAGGCTTGGTTCACGCGATGTGTCGAGACAGTTTCACGCAAGTTACGACCGTTTCAAATTCAATCGTTGTTTCGTTACGTTTCATCATCGGGCGGTGACGGTGGGAGGACGGTCAAGTCGTCATCGACGATGCCATCTCGCTCGCGTTGTTGCAGCCGTGCCTCATGGGCTTGGATGCGTTGGCCGATCAACGCGAGCTCCGATTCGGCGAGAGACACCATGAACGACGCAATGCTGACATCGCCCTTTGTAACCAGGCACTTGGTCTCCATTCGGTTGGCTTCGCGATGCTTTTGCCACACATTGGTCCAGCTCTGTGCCCACACCTCGGTCATCGGGTCGGTGTACACAGGTCGGGGTGGCCGCGCAGGTTTCTCTTCTTTCTTGAGCCGCTGCTTTTTCGCAAGAGGTTCGATGCCTGTGTCAGTGATCAAGTCGCCACCGTCGACGACGCCATGGAGTCGGGGTTTATCCTTGCGATCTTCTTTTCGCACTTCGTCCGAGTCCTTGGGCACAGTAGACGACCATCTTGACTTGCGCGGTTGGTCGACCAAGTCTTCTGCAAAGCGAACGCGCTCCTTGACCGACTTCTCCGTCCCATGACTCGACGCTTCCTGGCGCTTGGATCCATCCTTGCACTCCTTGGAATCGTTCTTCGACGACTTCTTCCAGTGTTCATTCAGAGCACTTTGCCGTGCTTTGGATGCACTGGATATGTCATCCCTTGATGGGTTGTGCGTTTCCTCGACACGGGCGGACGCGCCGTTTTCTGCCGATGTGTGCCGGTCGTCGGCAGACCGACATCGGCTCGTCAACTTGTCGAGAGTGCCCGTGGCGTCCTGACCGTCGCGGCAATGTACCTCACTCTGAGCTGATGGATATTCAGTTTTGGAGACCACGTCATGTGTTAACTCACTTGACTTGTCTTGGAAGGATGCACAACGATCAGCCTCCCGGGACGTCGGAGCGAAGGACGAGATGGTCGATTGGAGTTTCGCAGGGATGGAACCTCTGGAGGGATCTGGACTCTTCTGCAGGCGATCGAGGGCGCTGTTGTCGCCGGAGCGCGGAGCAAGGTTTTCATTTCGGGGACTTGGACGAGGCGGAGACCGCTTGTCTCGTCCCCATGGAGAGCGTTGCCGTTGTGGACTGTGGTTTCGTCTGTGAGGACTGACGTTCCTGCGGGTCGGGCTGGAATCACGTCGCGAGGGGCTATTATGCCGCCTTGGAGAAGTTGTGCCACGTCTAGGTGAATGCCTGCGATGCGGACTGGAATTCCGTCTAGGGGGACTCTCGTGGCGTCGTCGGTTTGAAAGTGTGGACCTCTCTTGACTCCGCTGAGTTCGATGGGATCGATCCAAGGAGCGATTTATGCCTCTTCTGTCACCATGGCGTCCATCCTGCTGGCTCGAAGCTGATGTTCGTCCTCGAGAACGCGAACGCTCACGCTCTCTGGAGCTACGGCGTGCCCGGCTATCGTCGCCTCGTCCGCTTCCATCACGATTTGAAATAGGTGCACAAGAGCTCCCTTCACGTCCCCGATTTCCATCTTTCGGACGAGACTCCGGCCTACCGTTCTTCGTCATCTCCATGTTGGCGGCGGCCGTGTTGAGAGCGCCGCCACCACAATAGCCGAGTTTAAACAAGCAATCTCGCCGGATAATTCTTGTAACCGGATATCAAATTGCCTTTACGGTTAAAACAGTTACATGGAAGATGTTGACGGCGCGGACGCCGTTGTGGCGTGGATGAAGGATGCGACGGCTGCATGGAGAACTTCAATGGGCACAAGCGATGTCTCTTGCTGTGGGAATCGCATTGCCTTGCCGTCCCATTGAACATTGACGTGGTGGGTTCCGTTCGACTTGTCCTGATAGATCTCCACGACCAAGGTCGACCCGTACGGCGGTGGTACAAACCCACTCGAATGATGAAGCTGCAGCGCACACACGAGGGCAACAAGAGAATTGTCGTGAGCGCATACGAGAGTAAATCGGCGTCCCTGAGGTGTCGTCTACATCCGATCAGCATGAGGGCCTCCTCGCAACATCCACTCGTACCAGGATGGCATCACGAAGCAAATCATGGAAGTTTCGCATTGCTTGGATGAATCCTCGTTGGCCCCCTTGAGGGTCACTGTAGAACATGTACCATTCCCATGCTGCGTGCCGAGTAATCGCATCGTACATGGCGCTAGAAATTCCCTCTGGAAACGGGAGTTCGTGAGTGTGGCGGCAATCGAGCACTTCTCGCACTACACCAGGACGAGTTAGCGACGTAGGCAGTGTTTTGCGAGACGTACAAGAAGCCCAATTGACTGCCCCACGGATTCCAATGACCTGTTTCACTGCAACTTCCAAAGCTGCGTAGCCGTGAAGTGTGGCCAATGCAAGTTGTCGAAGCTGTTGTGCTCGGAGGCGATACTCTTGGCCAGTGAGCACGGGAGTCAGGTCTTTCGGCTCCACAGTATGCAAGACAAGGGGGTTGTCGGAGGACAATCTATCACCGCCGCAAAAGCCAGAGAGGAAGCTTTTCGCAGACAGAATGGTGCGACTGATGTTGGTCGAACATGCGTAGATGAGGGTGTGAGGGTCGTGATCTCGAGGCACGAGCGCCGCATATCGTTTGCGAAATTCAACTCCCAGACGGGTCATGTCGTTGACACCTCTCTCTGTGAGATGGCCTCTCGGCCATACACCGCCGGCCAGCGGTCCAGAACTTTGCACTCTGACCCTTTCATTCAGGCGGAGGCAAGTTGCTTCCGAAGCAAGCTCGGTTGTCCAGTATTGGGTTTCGTCCTCGCTCATCGTGAGGTTGGTCCCAACCGTGCCCGTGATCGGTGACCGATCTCCATGGCGAAAAACTGCCAGCACGTGCACCAGCTCCATGTTGATGGGAGATACCGACCGCACCCAAATTCACGCCATGGGGCCACCACGCATGCGCTGTTGTCCTGTACCGCACAGTATTTCAAGTTATCTGCGTGGGCAGGCGCATACACTAATTTCGGTAACATACTTATCTTTGGCACGCCTAGTGACAGACATCGCATGCGCGCCGTGTCAGCGGTCTTGTACGCATGGTGGACCTGCGCTCTTGCGTTATCTGTGTAGCGGCGTTGAGCGCGGCGGGAGAAGGCGGCGTCAAGGAGAAGGGGCTTCAGTATTTCTATCTAACAAATCGATGACGCTCCCTACTACTTGGCATCAGCGATGGAGCGCCTCAGACGGTATGCCACTTGCATGGCCGTGGGTCGTTGGGTCGGATCGAAGCGGAGACATTCTCCTCCCATTTGCTGTACCCATGGCGGGCACTGAGGTGAAAACTGAGGTGCTACTTTCCCTTGAGCGACGAGTACACCCAGTCGGGTGTGGCTAATCGCGGCACCGCGGGCGTCGGTCACGTTCGAGTATGGAAGGTCGCACAGGTCCAATTCGTTGAGGATGACTCCGAACGAGTAGATGTCGGCGCGTTCGGTGTAGTGACCGCCAAGCATGATCTCTGGCGCAATCCACGCCAGCGTTCCGATCTCTGCCGTCATCGTATGCTCGTCCGACAGTTCTCGACTCGTTCCAAAATCCGTGAGTTTTGCTTCAAAGTCTTCGCTCAAGAGAACGTTGCTGCTCTTGAGGTCGCGATGGATGATCGGCGGGTCGTTTAAATGGAGGTAGACAAGGGCTTCGGCAACATTGGCCGCGATGCGCAACCTGGACGGCATGTCGCGGGTGGCACTGGAAACCACCCACGGCAGGGACCGGCCGTTCTTCTTGACGTCCTGTAGGAGCATGCGAACGTTGCCGCGGGGCATGTACTCCGTCAGCATCTTGAGCTGCACCAACGTCGTCCATGCGACGCCGACGAAGCGGACGATATTGGGATGGTCTAGCTTCGACATGAGCTTGATCTCGAGCATAAACGACTCCATCGCTGCGTGGTTGTTGACTTTGTCGGGCAAACATTTCTTGATCGCAATTTCCTCGCCGGCAAACACACCGCGGTAGATGACGCCAAATCCTCCGGACGCGACCAAGTCGCCCATGATGATTTCGTCGTTGGCGACGCGGAAATTGGACATGGATTTGTCGAATCGGATGTCGTAGCCAGCGATTTCGTTCACCTCGCCAGTCGTCGAGTACTGACCGAGGGGGTGGCCGCCGGTATGCGAGTTGGAAGACCGAGAGTGCTGCGCGTTGTTACCGGAGCGGGGATTGGACACCCGCGACGACGCACCCAAGTAATCCACGGATTGGGGCATGGTGCTTGGCGTCGACGTGGTGTCTTGAGCCGATCCGAGATGCTTGCGGGATGTCACCGACCCACCAGTGTGATTATGGTGCGGATTGCTCGATTGCTCCGAGTAGTACTCCCGTGGCGTAATGTTGCGGTGGTTATTCTCCTCATCTTCTTCCGCGGCTTGACGACGACGAAGTACCACAACTAGTAACGCCAGAAGGCCGATGGCAAGCACGCTTCCACCTGCAATAGCAATGTACGTCGTGATCGGTGTGTCGACTTTGGGCTCAATTATAATCGTTGGAGTGGGGGGTTGCGTGGACGTCGTGGTGGTTGGGGCTTCGGTGGATGAGGTTGAATGCGTCGTGGTCGGGCGTGTGTTGGTAGTTGTGGGTTTCGTCGATGTAGTCGTTGTGGTAATGACCGGCGGCTTTGTTGTTATGTCGCCTGGCTCCGGGGTGGCGGGCGCTGTTGTTGTAGGGGAAAGAGTAGTCGTGACATCATCCGTTTTCGTCGTGCTTGGTGTTGAGCTTGGTGTTGGGCTTGGAGTTGGCCGTGGGGTCGTCGATTCCGGGGTGACTGTTGTCATTGGTGTTGGTGCAGGTGTTGCTAAGAGAGTCAGAGTAGGCGTCACTTTGATTTGGGCACATGTAGCATGCAGCAACCCTGCAAGAAGAAGGACTCGGACCCTCATCGGGAATCGCCTTCTCCTCGATCTGCTGCCGGAATGTGGACTGGCGCCGCTGAGGCCGTGACAAATACGATGTCAATTTTGTTTCCCCGGCTTCGAACTTCGAATGACTGGCTTTACCAAAGGAATTTAAACGTCTTTGACGAGTTTAACCTGCTCTTTAGCCACCATATCGTGGTTGCGATAACTCGGTAAAATCAATTTGACGTGTTGGTTCGTCCTAAACCGTTGAACTTTCGCCCTCCAAGCATACTTCCACGACGTGCGATACTGTAGACTCATTAGAACGCCTTGCAATCATCTGCTCGGGCAACGCGACCACGTCGTTTATTGAGACGTGCTTGTCGCTTTTATCGAAAACGTCCTTTCTTCGGGGATAGCATCTCGGGCGACGTGGATATGTTCGGAGGAAGTGTCTGTGTGTGGTGAGTTTGTTGTGGCGAAGTAATTTTGCCAATTGCAAAATGGCCAATCAAATTGGACAACTTGGATTTTGGACCAATCAGAATCTCCAATACGGACTTCTGGCCAATCCGATTGCGTTTCCAATGAGTAATGACCTCCAATATTTTGCCTTCGTTTCATCGAAGGTAGCAACAGATCGTGCACGACAAGGGAGCACGGCGGCTCCATGGCGGCACATGCCTCAAAAGGTATGTCATGACGATGAACGGATGAAGCAGTCAATTTTGTCGAGCTGATACATCGCGCTTGCTGGTTTCAGTCGTCATGGACGGGGCTACTTGAAACGACCATAGAACGTAGCCTGGCAACACGTCGCGCGGCTCGATGCGCCATTTGTGGACTTCGTACGATTCAGTATGTGACGCCACTTGGGCGATGGCGCAACAGGAGCAGCAAATGCTGAACGCGGCATCTTCCAAGCAGTTTCCCGGGATGCGGAAGGCATCCCGGACGTTGGAGCGGACAAACCACACCACAACCGACGAAGCGCCGAAAAATACCATGGACACGATCGCGTACGTTCGAGCGCGGCTCATCGCGGCAGCGGATGAAGTGAGCAAGTCCAGAACGATCGTCACAGTATCTTGCATTTGCATTGCTTTGTCTATCGTGTCCTTCTTGACACTCACGTCGATCTTGGCCCGTTGCAATTGTTTGGAGTACAACACCAAAAAGATGAAGGCAATCCCATAGAACACACCATGCGCGATTAGGACGACCACGAAGCGGACAAGGCCAATGCGATGGGTGACTTGCGCCAACGAAATGCACGGACACACGAACGACATGGCGCAGTTGGGGTATACATTCGAAAAGCAATCGCAAATACCGACCTTCCAGTACCCTATGATCAGACCGTTCTCATCTTGCCCTCGCCCCAGTCGTCCAACATCCATGGCTGGAATCGCCTGAGTGGAACGTGCGGTCGCGATGGATTGGGCAGGTTCACGACCTGCATTCATTTGGTATGATGAGGGCAGTTTGACAAGCATCGATGGTCGCGGAGAGGACTCTGCATTTGGAGATTCCACGTTTGTGCTGCGTTCGAGGCTCGGCGATTTGCCTGGTGGACTGGATCGTATTGCCGATGCGGGACATGGTGAAGGGACTACGACGTCCTCGCTCGACGGCGTGAAAGATCTGTCCAACGGAGCGAGCTTGATGCTCATGCGAGATCGCGTGCTGAGGCGAAGAGACGACTCCGACATGATCGCGTCCTCAGAAGGCGCGGGAATCTTGGACGGTTGTCGCTTCATCTTTGGTGTTGCTGCAATAGGGTGAGCAGTTACTCTGGGAACGGGTCGATGTACTTGATTGGTCATATATATCTTGAAAATGTACATATGATTGGCTACATTTTAAGAAATTAGATACGTATTTTAGCCAATTAATCTGCTCTTAATGTCTTGTGCACACTTCAAAAAGTCGGCGCGGCCAGGTTGTGATGGTGGACGTCGATGGCATGCAATGGTGGCGCGACACAATCTATCCTCAGGCCCATGTCTCGAGAGATGAGTTCAAACAAAAGCTCTTTCAATGCTCGCGAATACAACTGCCTCAGATGTCCATGAAGGAGGCAAGTGTGTACTTGGACATTTGCATCGAACTCAAATCCGAAATCATGGTGCGCGACTGGGAACGGTTCTTGGTCCGCTTTGGTCCATTTTCAAAGTGCGTCGTCAAAGCCGTCCAGTGCTTCCAGGACAGAGTTGGTGTTGCGCCGTGGTTTCATGGGGCAATCTCGAGAGCGGAAGCGGAAAAGTTGACAACCCACGCCGACGACGGCGCGTTCCTCGTCCGCTTTAGCGAAACCCAACCGGACAAGTTCACCCTCACGTACATGAAAGTGCACTCGGATCCAGTGTACCACGGGCGAAAAGAGATCAAGAACGTTTTGATCGTGCATAATCCGCGAGAAGGCTACGGTCTCCAAGACGGCGGCAACGGCAGGCAGTATCCATCGATAGCGTCGTTCATTGAAGGCAGCAGCGCGCGTCTTCGAACCCCCGTATGTGTTTCTCTGTCTGGACTACTCTAAAGTTACCTTTTGCTGCGAGCAGATCGTGTCTCGCCTCTCGATCGAGTGCAATCGCAAATTGAAGGATCTCCAGGGAGCAACCATGTTCATGTTTTCGTCGTCGTCCGCATTCAATGGCGCCGCCAGCGAGTATAGCAACCTGAGCACGAACGACCTTGTGACCTCTGCACACTTGGACCACGGCGTTGGACATTTTGGCGCTTCGAGTAGCTGTCACGGGAGCGGCGTCGCTCCCTCCAGCGACTACACAACGTTGAAGCATGGAGATGTGCATCCTCGACCTGACGCATCCTCTACCTATGCCACTTTTGCACAATTGTCCACCTCGGTGGGTCGCCAACAGATCGAGGCCAACAACGGCACCGCCCATCGGCAACCATCGGCTTCCGTAGTCTGTGGCCATTTCAACCCGCTCGAGACAAACCACACGGAGAAAGGTGGCTTCATCTCTCTCGACTATGGTCGGCTTCCTCCTGCGTATGCCGCAGTGTCGCAAACGACGGCCGCGGGGGATGAGTACGGTCGGTTTGGCCCTCCGCCCCCGATGGCTGCCTCCACCTCTGGTGACGTGTACGGGCAATTTGGGATGCAAACCACAACGTCAACTGTGGCGACCACGACAGGTCAAACACCTCTGCTCACGAACGCACCCGGACAAGTCAGCGATTATGGCATGAGTTCCAACGTCCGTGCTGAAAACAAAGCCGACCCGCAGCCGCCTAACGACTACGGTCAACTAGGTCAAGTGCACCTCGTCGATCGTTTCAACAAGGGCTGTGGCCACTTTGGGCCGGGCTCTGTGCCATCTCAGGCTTCTGCGGACGGCACCTACGGCCACTTTTCTTCCAACGCACCTCCTCAATCGAGTTCCGCATCCCTGCCATCAACTGGTGGTGCCCTCCACCCGACGCATCCGCGGAGCGCCGCGGATGCACCTCACTTGCCTGACTACGGTCGGTTCGATCAAGCGTTTTCGACTGCAGCTCAAGCGTCGTCGCTTGGCCACCATTCAATGGTGCACCACAACAGTGATTCAACTTGGTCACACTCCAACACTCGATCCTCCTTTGCCGTCGCAACCGTTAGTACGGCGACAAGTACGAGCGAGCTCGGCCAAGTTGGCTCTACCTCATCCTTTCCTTTAGCATCCCTTCCTTTGACCCGAAACGCTTTCGTGGATCGGCAAGGGCCCGAAACAAAGCCTCCTCTTCAAGGCAAGGAAGATGCCATCGCACACATCGAGTCTGGGATGGCGCTGTACAAGGAACGCAATTTGGACGACGCGATTTCGTGCTTTTTACGGGCCGAACATTGCGCAAAAGCTGCAGGTACGACGGTTCTTCGGGGTACATGATCGATTGAAGAACCATGTTGCGTGAATTTTCGCAGGGGAGAAACCTGTCGAGGCCAGGGCGTTGGGCAACCTCGGGACTGTCTATTTGGACAAGAAGTTGCCCAAGGACGCTATGCGGTACTACATCAAGTGTTTGGGCTTGACTCGTGATGTCGAAGACAAAAAGCGAGAGCGTATCATCCTAAACAACTTGGTCTTGGCCAGCATCGCGTCCGGCGATACCACCGCCGCGTTGAAGTACTCAACAGAACTCCTTGCGATCACGGCCGTGCCGGCGAATCGGCTCAAGATTGAGTCGCGAATTCGCACCCTTCAGGAGGAACTGAGGAGGCCTAACGCGTCCCCTTCCGCTCTACAATCCTGACAAAGGTCAACTGGTCATGTCGGTCACGACCAGGACAAGACGATTGTTTGCGTTTCCACTTTAACTTTGTATGGGCAGTTGATTCAATTTTGGAAAAATATTCTTACAGGTAAAAAATCCATATAGTTGATAGGTTTTTCAGGTGTCCATATTTCGACCGCCCCATTTTGCCTTATGGTGGAAAGTTTGGAGGTCTCAAATGCTCACGATTTCGGACGAAGATGATGGATGCCAATAATACTGCACTTATCTGGAGTAGTCGAGTGGTTTTGGTGGGTTAATCCATACACATACCACTCTTCCAAACTTTATGTCCACTGCTGAAACGAAATGCATCGAAAATTCATTGATCCGCACGGCAAACACCATTTTCAATCGTCTTGGTATACATTCTACCAGTACTTTTAATCGTTGCCTGCAATGACTTCTCACGAGTGCATTTTTGCTTCCAACTTTAATGTACTACGAGTGTTAAAACATCAGGTACACCAAACCATCACTGGGACAGAGCCTTCGTAAACGAGAAACGGATAAACTCGCAACGCACTTCTTCCCCATCGACAATCATTTACTGTAACAGGCAATATTTTATAGAAGATGTGTGCGCCTAGGTTTATCACGATAGTATAAAACCATAACATACATGTATTAGGAAAATAGCACACAAAGTATCTGTAACAAAGTACTACTTCAGAAGTAAGTGTTTTTGTGGTACGACAGCGACATCAAGTTGTATCATATCATGTGCTTGGACGTGGATTGTATGGTCATCAATTGGCCAAAACTCTTTTGTGAGGATGCTCTTGGGCGACCACAATTTGAATATTCCAGGTGTTTGTCGAGTAACGTGGGAGAAGGATTGCCTTCATTCCCTGTACAATAACGAATACACGCATTGTAATACTGATTGTGCGAAAGGGAATATTGCCTTGTTGGTACAACAATCGGAAGGAAGGCTGGCATATTTTGCAAGCATTTGCTCGTAGAGAAGGATAACAAAGCCAACCGTACTCATATCTTTTGATAAAGACAACGTAATATCGCTGATATGCCCAATAGTCCCCGATGTATAACAATTGGCGATTAATGTTGTAAATTGGGACCTGTCAACATAAATGAAAACGTCTCATTAAACCCACGGAGACTGAATGGAATTACGTTGGTGAACTGAGCCCTGTTCTGTCATCATTCGTCCATTTTGTATGGAGAGTAAACGGCAGTCGCTTCACTCGGTGTGGCTTTCGACAATGCGGCATATTACTTGCTGGTCAGTCGTGACGACAGGATTCACAGAAACTATTGCATATAGTTGTCATGGATATATCCTTATCTTGGAATCAATAGAACGTGTTCTGTAGGTTTTCGACTTACAGTTAAGTGGCATTCTCCTACACAAATGAACAAAACTGTTGACACTCACCGTACTATTTCTCCTCAAATCTACATAAAACACTTTTTTTCGCACAATTTGAAGAAAAGTGAAATATTTTCGAAAGAAATGTAATAAAGTTTTTCCTGTGCAAATGCATACATGGGATATTTAGTTTCACAGGATTTATCGTGGCATTGCAAACGCGACGGACACGCAGCCAAGAGTGGGTGCGCTGCATATCAGCCGGCTTCGTTGGAACTGCGCCGCCATGACGACCCGCCGCGATGTACGACTAATGCCATGCACGCTCTATATTGATGTGTTGCATTTATGCTAGTTTACGGAGAGCGAGATCACGACGCTCAAGGGCTTGGGGCGCGAAGTTTGCACAATTGTCGCCTATGCCGCACGGCGCACAGACAATGCAACGGTCAAGTGGACGCTCATCAAGCCAGCATCAGCGACCGATCCGGTGGATTTGTATGTCGGGGAGTGTTCGGTGAACGACACGCTGACGTTTATGTGCGGCGTGACTCGTGTCCGCGGAGCCACAGTCGAACAAATCGCAGGCGTCCTGAATACAGAACCCGACAACGCACCGGCCTTTCATGCTGCTTTCTACAGCGACTTGGGCCATTACGAAAAGCTCGTGTCAATCCGAGCGCAAACAAAGCAGTTTCCTCGACATGCGATTTCCGTCAAGACCATGACCATGGTCAGTCCCAGTCGGTCCGTCGCACCGCGAGACTTTGTCTATTTGGAGGTACAGCAACGAGAAAATTCGCACCACGTGCATGTTTCGTGATGGATGGCGTTTGTTTCTTTGCCACAATGGTTGGCGAGGAGTGCTGCAAACTCTTCACGTTCCTCTCATATGTGACTGAGTGCGGTCGGTTAGGCCCAGGAAGACATTCTGGACACAACGCGCATGACCCGCGGATGGGTGTGTGCGATGCACTCGATCGATTACGCGCCGTTACCAGGACACCCGTCGCAGCGCCGCCCCGCACACGACTCCGTCCGCGGTCGGCTCTTCCGATCTGGAATCGTTGCCAACGAGACCAAAGAAGAAAACGTTGTGGAAGTCACGTACTTGCTGCAAATCGACTTTGGCGGGATGGTGCCGCTCGACATCCGACGGCAAATCATGGCGTTGCGCCTGCACAGTCTGCGATTCCTGAACGACCATTTCCGAAATAGCCACGACAAGGAGCGGGTCCGGTCGGTGTCGTCGGCGCCACCCGTTCTCTTGCCGGTCCGCCCCACCTCCGCAACAGTCGGCACCGACTCATCCAGTCTACCGCAGTCCAACCACCTGTCAAATCCTAACGGACAAGGCGGCCGATTCTGCATGGGATGTGGGTCCAAATTTCACTTGCTCCAGCGCAAGTACCATTGCCAGGCGTGTGGAGAAATTTTCTGCTCGCATTGCAGTATCCACCAACGCCTGGCACCTGGCCTTGGCGGTGATAAGTTCTCGCTGTGCCATGCCTGCGCCTCTCGTGATGTACCGTCCAAGAATGGCGGCATGCACGCGAAACGAAATCTTCTCATGCTTGAAAACGGTCGCCGGTCCACGGCCTCGTTGCCGGCACCTGGAACGAACTCGAATGCACCTCCAGCGTCAGCCAGTTTGGATCGCATGCGGCCCGTTGGAGCGTCGTCGATGCACCAGAGAACAGATCGACGGACGAGATCTACCCCAGACAACTCGAGGACACGGTATGGCGTTGTAGCTGCGAAAGAAGGTTGCAACTTCCATGTAGGTATGTGGTTTCGCCGCAGGACAAGCCGTCGTTTCGACGAGGTCAGTCGTCTCCACAGCTCCCATCTCGCACAGACGAGAATGCCCGATACGTGGCACCACTCCCACAGGACGACGCGTCCTTTATGAGGAGCCGATCGCCACCAAGTTATGACTCAGGCGAGTCGTTTTACTTGGGTGCGACCCCGCCGCAAGTTCACGATCGATCAAACAACCCCATCCATCGCCAGCCGTCACGATCTCATCACCACCACTCTTATCTACCGACGACTCCAGACGACCTCGCCACGTCTCCTGCGGAAGGGACGGTCGTCAATTTGGGTGACATTGGGAATGCGGCGGACGCACTTGCCGCTCTTGCGGTTGGCCAACCCGTCCATGCAAATCGTCTTCCCGTTGTCCCGCCTGCCCCAGATTCACCCGTCGCCCGCGGTCCGTCGCCCCGAGCGTCCTCGTCGTTCCTCGAAAACGAAGCGGACATCCTCGAGAGCCTCGTCGACAACTCGTCCGAATGGCGCGGGCAAGTGGAACCCATTCGTCGGCCGCGGCGCGGCTCCGCCGTCGTTGATCTCCGTGATATCAAGAATGCATCCGAGCTGCTTCAGAAACTGGACAACGCCGAGGCTGCGGGTTCATCCAAGGCGCCTCCATTTCAACTGCCGACACCACATTCGAGCCGACCGCTTTTGGCTCAGCTCGCCAACCACCCGGCCAACCCTGACCCGGTTCCCCGCGAATGCGATGACGATCCTAACGATGCAATGCCGCCGTCGCAACGCAAGATAATGTCGGTGGCGTCGCTGCCGTCATTGCATGCGAACGAAGATGCTGTCACTTTCCAAACGTTCGCGCCGCCCTGTGTGTCCCGTGAAGCCATGTTCGACCTCACGTTGTGGGCCTATGTCGTCCACAACGATTCTGGTCAAAACATGACAAAGCCCCCAAACGACTCGGTGACCCCACCGTGCTATGTACCTCTCCGGCGCGGAGCTGTTGTGCACGCGACGATGGCTGGCCCCGATGGCTTTTACATCGCCTCCGCCCAAGACTTTGACCCAAGCAACATGGACAAATCGTCCAGCACTTCGTCGAAAGCGACGGCGACCTTCACGTGGGTCGGCGACTCAACCAAGGTGGTTTTTCACGTCCAGGGCCGGGGCAGCCACGACCTACTCAAGCTCGGTCAAGCCGTCTTTACAGTCACGATCGCCGTTGGAACGCGCGTTGTCGTCGTGCGATCGTATATTCATGTCACAAGTAACCGGGGCGAGTCGTTCCAAGTGGCAGAGCTCCGTCAAGAAGCTGATGCCGTGCCGGTTGTGCGCCGCCACATTCCATTTCACGACCTGCGCTTAGGCACACTTGCGTCGCACTCGCCAACGGGGCTGTCCTACCGCGCACGCTGGCGCGACCAAGAGGTATGTTGCAATTTCGATTCTTCGAGTGGACGCGGCGTTTGAAAATGTCGCTCGATATCGAGTGTCGGTTTGTGTGGTGCTGACGCGAATGGCTCTTTGGTAGGTCGTCGTGCGCCTTGTCCCGGCGCCCACTCAACCGAGCGAGGCCAGGAACAACGCAGACAACGATCAACTTGCGACGGCAGCTGGGGCCGTGTTCCACCGACATGCTGCCATCCTGACTGTCCTCGGTTACCATCCTCACATTGTTTCGGTACTGGGTGCGTCGACAGACTTGGGCGAGCCGTGGGCAATCGTCAGCGAATGCACCCCGCTCGAACGCAAGCTTGACGACTTACTGCACCAAAACCACCACTACTCGTCGCTGAATTCCCCGTCGCTGTTCCTGGCCGTCCATGACAAAGTTCGCATCTTGTGCGATATTGCCCTCGGTCTGTTGAACGTCCACGAAGCAGGGTTTGTCGTTCGAGATGTGACGGCTCCGCACTGCGTGGTCCACACACTCACCCGGCGCGCCAAGCTGGTCGACCTCGACATCTTCGTCCCGTTTTCAGCAGCGACTGCTCCACACCACGGCGCATTTGAACACGAAACCAACATGGCAGCGCTCAAGTACTTTGCCCCCGAGAGTCTTCAGCCGCCGCACGAGTTTTCATTCAAGTCGGACGTGTACTCGTTTGGCGTGTTGATGTGGGAAACGTTCAAAGAAGCGCGGCCGTTCGGGAACCTCACCGCCGCAGAAGCTGCCGCGTGGGTCGTGGAAGGCGGGCGCCTGGACCACATCTCTGACATTCCCGTGGACCACCGGGATCTGCTCGTCCAATGCTTTCAAGAGGTGCCGTCCAAGCGGCCCAGTGCCGCCGACATCGTAGCGCATTTTCGAGCGGGGCTAGTGTCAACGACGAATTGCGCATTACCCACGACGTCGTCGGCGAAATCGACCGAGCGAGTTGGCAGTGAGACCTGTCCATAGCCAAAAAAAACAAATGTAAATAAAACAAATGTGGTTGACGTTTCCGCTGGACGAGCGATTGCAGACCGCCACGTGGCTCTCTCAACTAGCCAGACGACGACGCCATGTGAGCGCAACGGAGGCACGACCGAAACTTGATGTGGCTCGGTATGGAACTCACAACAACGACACATTTGGCTTGGCACGGCGAGCAAACGACGTGGCCGCACACGGTGCAGCTCTTCTTGCGCTTAAAGATCCCAAACGACGTGTTGCAGAGACAACATCGGCGCGCGGAATGTTTGGGCTCGGCATGCAGCTCAGACATGACGGCCCATGCTGTGCGATGCGACTTTCGAAGGTGGTACGAGTGGGCACGCGGTGAGTGTTTGGCCCATTCGAGTTGCACGACGGGCTGTTGTTTTGCCTTGTGAAGCGTTTGCAAGACGGAGCGGTCGGTCAGCGCAACCACAGACATGCCGTTCACTGCGACCAGCACATCACCTGCTGTGATTCCAATTGCAGCCTCTCGCAACAGGTCCAAGACGAAACACGGGTATGCCACAATCGGTCCGTGGGGCAACTGCACTGTCCAGGCACTTGTGTCGACTTGAATCAGTGCGTCGCCCCATCGGCAAATGGCCGGCTTGGCATCTTCTATCGTGATCGTGAAGGGTCCAGCGATATTTCGAAGACGCTCGACGACATGTGCGAATTGCATTTCATGTATTCGCTGCCCGTTGATCGCATGGAGCCTGTTGCCGGGTGCAATGTGGTCGATCGTCGCCGCGCCGTCCACGGTTTGGATCGTCAACGCGTGGTGGATGACCCAGTGCTTTGGCGGGATGAACTTGACGCCGTCGATCGCTCGACTATGGTCGAGGTGGACTTCGTAGTACGTCGTCGTCATGGTCGTGGCCGATGCCCGTTTGAGCTCGTGCGCACCAGTTGCAACCTGTCGCGAGGTGTCCCGACCCTAGTTTGACACTTGCACTGTCACAGGATATGGTTCGATAGATTTGGATTGGCTGCTCCACCTCTGAAAATCATGTGATTGGCTAAAATTGTTATTTCCATATGTCACAAATTCCAAATGTCCGGACTCGACGACCAACGGCCACCGTCGACGCCACCGTCGGTCGGTGTCCTGCTTCGATCCATGCGCCTCCTCCATCTACCGAGCTAGCCTGTCGTCGGCGGCCACTCGAACGCGCGAGGTTGTGGTGTGAAATGCATCGGCGCAGAGCACATCTACAGTACGAAAGGCGACGGCTATTCGCCGGCTCGGGGGATGGAACCGACAGGCCCATCGCAACGTCGCTCGCCAGGTCCGTCAGCCACAACTGGTTCAACAAAGGGATGCACAGATCTGGCTATACCATCTCATCGACACCCCTCTCGCCGACCTTCAACTTTGTTGACCGACGAATGCCGTCCACATCGCGATGGACAGCGCAAGGTGGCACCCACTTCCATCCCTTCGATCACACGACGTAGTGTCGCGCTTCATGGTGCGGCGGCTGTCGCAACAAGATCGTGAGCATGCCAGTGTGTTGGGCACTCGTGGACCGGTCCATCTACCTCGAAATACGCCAACGAGAAGTACCGCGGGCGATGCCCCTCACCATGTTGCTTTCGGTGGCGGACGTACCGCACAGCTTCAACTTGCAGCTCGCTGCAGAACCTGCACATACGGTACATGTATCCATCGCGCCGAGCACCACATTGATCACGGCTGCGCGCACGATCGCCGACAGGATTCGACCTTTCGTGCAGCCGCGTCGACTTCGATGAAGGAGCGACTCCTGCCAGGGCGAGAGAGCAACAAGGAACGGGTCGACTCAAGGCACCACCCACGGCTGTCTCAACGTGTGGGAGATCGGTCTTTTTCGGACGGCCACCGGGCGCCACACCGTTTACGGCCATCGTGCTGGCGACGCCACAGCAACGTTGACGGATCGATTGGTTGGCTGGTGAGAGAATGATGGCAGCGATCTCGCGTGGGCCCCATCGATGTGTGCGCAAGGGCGCATCGTAATGACTAGACGAACCAGTCAGTGCTGGATGAGGCCGGACCGTGAACCCTCCCGCGGCTCGTACATGCCACAGGGAAAGGTGTGATCACGGCTGACCGGATGGCTGTCGAGTGCTGTGACTCGTATCATGGCCCACTCCCTCGTCGGGGCTTTGCTTCCAAGTCGTGCATCGTCCAACTGACCTGGTCCAATATCCACAGGGAACACATAGCATTGCGCGAAGGATTCTCGCGCGTGCTCCATGCAGGAGCATGTTGGGGAAGGAAAATGTGAGTACTAGTGCTTTTCGTCGATTACCCTCATGTTAAAGCGATTATCGGGCGTGGGAAAGGGGTGCGCGGATCGCATCTGCACGTTGTATCGCTGGGCTTCGACCTCGAACGAAAGAGGCTTCAGTTCTGTCTCATCGGCTATATGATAGTCGCTCACGGTGGACGACCCGCACCGCTCGAGCAGAGGCGTTTCCCGCCGCACCAGTGTACGCGGGTAGACTGGGTTCGACTGCGCGTCGCCCCGTGGGTCGAGGGGGTACGAGTCCAGGTTGGACAACAGCGGCATGTCGTTCGTATGGGTGCCAGCGTCTCCGTGTACCGAATGGATCGTCGCAGTTGGTGTTGCTTTCTCGCGACGGGTCGACGCGAAGCTGGCATATCCGACGAAAAGCCCCGTCCCAAGCACGGCAAAGGCCATACCTGCCACGACAAGCACGATATCTGTCGTCGTACGCTCGTAAACGACGATAGATGCGTCGCGGCTCGCCGCCATTGCAACGTGGACGAAGGCAAGAATTCCTGCCGCGGCTGCACTCGGCATCGCGCGTTTGGTTGTATAGGATGCACGGCTAAGTGATCGTACTTAACCGAATCAAAACTGTATTAATCAATCGTCGAAATGCCTGGGTCTGGGAGTGTCATGTTCGGAGAACGAGGGGTACCGCAGCAAGCAGGACGACAGCATTCGACTGCGTCGGTGCCTCGATGTGTATTGAAAATCAGCTGCACGGCCTAAGGCTACGACTCTGTGTCGTCGGCGTAGTCGTCATCGCCAGCGTCGTCTTTCTTCGTGACGTTCATGGCATCGACAAGGTCTTCCTCGCCGTCCGTCAACACGCCTTTGAACGCTGCGATGTTCTTCCCAAACACATTCGACACGACCGCCGCCAACGCTTGTCGCTGATCAAAGCAACACATTTGCTCGGAATTCCTCCAACATATCATGGTCGAACATCCGTCTACCTTGGTCTCATCCTTCTTCTTGTCGATGGCGAACCGCTCCATGAGTGTTGGCCGCGCCGCGACTGCCCCCATAATGCGCTCTTTATTGCGCTGGATCGCCTCTTGAAATGACCGTTTGTTCTCTTCAGCTTTGGCTTTCGCCGCTTCTTCTGGGTCCTGCTCGAGCCTCGATGCTGAGAGGATGCATGTTGGCAACCATCGATGAACATTACCACAAAATTGCCCTTCTCCGCGCGCCGCTGCTTCTCCAGGTTCGTGACTTCGGCCTTGACTTGTTTCGAAAGCTGTTTGATCTTTGCCATGCGCTTCAGCTGAGCTCTCTCCTGCCCACGAGCAATGTTCAAATGCAGTGACTCCAACAAAACTCGACGGCACCAACCTCAGCTTTTTCCTGGAGCTGTCGTTGCTTGAGTTTGGATTGAACTGCTTTCGTGCGCAGCTTCTGGGCCTCCGTCTCGACGACCTGAGCTGGTTCTTTGGCTGCTACCATGGCTTTGTCGTACGCGCGCTTGCGTTCGGCTTCCGCTGCCGTCCGCTACATGTCAAGCCCAGCATTCAGCCTATGTCTACTTGGTCACAGCCACACCGCAGATTCATCCTTGAGCTTCTGGCGCTCCAATCGCTCCTGCTTCTTCTTCTGGAGTGCGGCGAGTTTGGCAGGGTCCGTCACCGAGAATGCATCGACTCGCGTGCTGTTCAACTTCAACTTGGCTCGTTGCAGGGATGCTTTCCACTCGGTTTGCATCATAACAAAATCTGGAACTGGCGCGGCCTTGATGCGCACGCGGCGGGGTGTCGGGGACGCTTTTGGTTTGGCTTTGGCTGCGGCGTCAGCCAACCGACTCGGCAGCTTGCTGGACGCAAGGAGGTCTGCAGCTCGCGCCGCAACACGCTCCTTGCGCAAATATTCAAGCAAGTCGGGGTCGAACTCCGTCGCAGGCGGCGCGTCGCGGGCCTTAAACGGGGCGCACCGTTCTTCCTCTTCTTGTAATATTTCTTCGACGCGTTTTTGCTTTCGCTCAAGGAGCTTGGCTTCGTTCGCCAGCAGGCCTTCCGACCGCCCCGTGAAACATGGCACACCAAGACATCGTAGTCAAGTCGTCCGTACCTTTTGGCGGCTTAGCGCGGTGCGCTCGAGCGAGCTTCTCCTGGGCAAGTCGTTCCTGGTTCAGTTGTTCTTGCTTGGTTTTCTCCTTTCTACTTGTGGGTGGTGGTCGAGCACGGAGAGGTTGCCTCGATTTGTCACGTACTGTTCAAAGAATCCACCCTTTCGATGGTTCGTGGAAGAATGGTCGTTGTCGCTTGCGCACGAAGCCAGTCCTGCTGTTGGGCTCTTCGCTTCTACGCAGCGGTGAGCAAGACTGCGACTGCTGATTCCAAGAATCTGCATACTGGTCACACGAGTGGCCCACGCTGAAGGCGACTTAGGTCGACGTGATATTTCACGTTGGGGTGCCGGGTCATGCATTTGCGACGCGTTGGAAGATTGTGCAGTTGGCTTCGTCGAAGGTTCGTTCAGGTCGCCAAGTCCTGGAGGCTCCCCTATTGAGCTTGCTGTACGAGGGCCCGTGTCGAACGGAGGAGGCGCTGCTTCGTCGCCTTCGCCATTGTCGTAGGCATGGTGGTCGTCATCTGCCCGAACTTGGAGAGTCGTAGGACGTGGGAAAGAGGTGGCTGGTTTCGATGTTGGATTCCCCTGCAGGCGCGATGAAGTATGCTGTTGCGCGGAATAACGGAGGTGCTGTTGTGGCATGTGACTGCTCGTGGGTGGCCTCACGCTGTCTTGCTTGCCGCGGTGCTGAGGTGACGAATGGCCACTCAGTGGGCTTGTAGACTGAAGCTTCTGCTGGAGGTGGTGGATCTGAGCGTCGGCTGCCTTCTTAGCTTTGACGAGCCGCTCAACCACGGCTAGGTCTCGTTGTTGTGCCTATGGTTTGGCGTTTACAACGACCTTTACAAAGGAAAACCAACCGCTTTGAACTCAGCTAGTCGCTGCAATACTTGTTCGTCGACACTTTCTTGATAGGAGGCTGGCGGCGCTTGTTTTAGTCGCGCGATTTCGTTTTCGAGCTCTTGGATGTACACTTTCTCATCTGGTTTCGTAGCGTGATGTCGCCGGTGGGACTCGACTCGGGAGTCGTCGACGTCGTCGTCCGATGGAATATCTTCGTCATTATTGCTCCATCGTGGTGCAGATGGAAACTTGTGGAGGGGTTGCCTTGGCCCAGATGGCTTGAAACGAGGTTTGTTGCCCTGCCAAACTGAAGTTGACTATCTCAGATGAAAAGGCGGTGCTCGTACATGAACACTCAGGGCCGATTCGAACGGGTGCACCATCTTCGCTGCAGCTCGTTTGGATGCTCGCTTCGCTTCGATTTCTTCGATAATCCTGTTGCGATCAGCTTGCTGTACCCATTCAACAGTGAAGGGATGAAATAGAGTCTCCCGCGATCTACCTCACCTGCTTGGACATGGTGGTCGAGTCGACGAGTTTGTATTGATGCATGGTGCCATCGCGGCGGGCTAAAGGAATGGACATTCGGGACTGCAGCGCGGCACTGGCAACCATGACCCGCGTGCTGGCATCCATCGCATGTCACGCGCGTAAAGTTAGCCTGGCAGTTACCTTTTTATCCGGATGACGAAGCGTTTCGGTATTGAATTCGAGAGGTTTTGCATCCAAACAAACATGGGTGTTGGGAAGGCAGGTCCATCTTGCCCCTCTCAACGACACATTCATGGCCCCGGTACTTGGAGTCATGAAAATTATCAGGACGCCAGATCGAATCATTAGTGTTCAATCCAAGCATCATCGTAAAGGATACCACATTATTGAAGGCCAACTCAATCAAATCGTTTCGTCCGGTTTCGAGTATCGAATATCTGGGTTTTAGGCACGAGTGTACGAAAATTGTACGACAACGTACGTTTGAATCATAGAAATCAAATATATTTGACTTATGTATACTTTGGCTGGACGAATCGAAATCGGATAGAACGTACAATGTATGCATTGAATGTATTTTCCACGGATCTTTAGAAGTTTGACAATTGATAAGGCCAGAAATCTCTCATGGCCGAGACGCTGCAGCGGTGCTTGAGCGTGCCGCTCGGCGGCGCGTTGCCAGACGACGTACATGCCGTGTCCGTGTCGATGCCCGAGTGGCAACATGTTGAGCTGTACGAACAAGGGTGTCCTGAATTGCATGCGTCGCTGCGGTCGGGGTACCCGCGGTTTGTCTATCATGCGTACGTGAAAGCTGTCAACGAGTGGTGTTGGGAGAAGTACGTGAACGACCCGACCAAGGTCGTGTATGTGTTACCTACGTATGCCGTGGCAAAACGATGTGAAGCGTTCTTGTTGGCGACGTTTTCGGGGCCCTTGCCGCTAATTCCGTTGAACATCGCCGGCGCCGTGGCGATAGTACTCCCTGTCAACGCTGTTCGATCTTTCAAATCGTTTTGGCAACACAGCGGTGAAATACTGTCGTCGCGCATGGCACTCCATATCTTGCAGTACAAAGACAATGGTGACGTGGCCGGTCATCCACACAAGTCCATGGACGGCACCAACGTCCACGCAAGACTGCGCGACCGCGTCGCGTCCATGTATCCGCACATCACACCCAGGGACGTGTTCCTGTATCCTTGCGGGATGGCGGCCATTTTCGCGGCATTTCGCGTCGTCCAGAAGCTCAAGTCGACTCAAGGCCGCGTGGTGCTCTTTGGATTCCCTTACCTTGACACGCTGAAAATGATGCGACGGATTGAATGGAGCTGTGGAAACGTTTTGTTTTACCCCAACGGGACCAGCGCCGGTACGGCACGAAAGTGCACATGGACATTCCCGTCAAGTCTAATTGTTGTTTGTAGATATGGATGAAGTCGATAAACTGGACTCGATGGCTGCCATTTTCACCGAGTTCCCTACAAACCCATTGCTCCAGAGTGCAGACCTGAAGCGCTTGGCAGATATCGCACATCGACACAACACTGTCTTGGTCGTGGATGACACGATTGGGTCGTACAACGTTCAGGTTGGTCGATTGAGGCGGACGATGTGACCACTGATCGCAGGTCCTGGAAGCTGGCGTCGACTTGGTGGCGACCAGCTTGACCAAAATCTTCACCGGGGCCGGCACCGCGATGGCCGGGTCGTTGGTCGTAAACTCCGCCAGTCCGTGGTATACAACTTTGCACAACGAATACGCCTCCGACAGCTATATCTTTGAAGATGACTGCGTCGAGATTTTAGAAGCGTCCAAGGTAATTGCATGCGCCATGCCATGCACGACAACTTGTACATGCCTCATGCTAGGACGTCTGTGAGCGCATCCATCGAGTGAACTCGTCGGCGTCGGCGATCGCCAGTCGCTTTGCGACGCATCCGCAAGTTGAAACGGTGTATTACCCCAAGTTTGTCGACTCTGCGCAGTACAGCGCAAACTTGACGTATCACAGCACGACGGCAGATGCATTTGGACCGCTCATGTCGGTGGTGCTCCATGGCGGCGAACCGGCCGCGAAAGCATTTTACAATGCCCTCGGGTTTGCCAAAGGCCCGAGCCTCGGCACCAACTTCACGTTGGCATGTCCGTACACGTTGTTGGCGCACTACGACGAGCTCGACTACGTCGAGTCATGTGGAGTCGATCGAAACTTAATTCGCATTTCCATCGGCCTCGAAGACGTCGATGAAATCTGGAGCCACATGGAAGTCGCGCTGCGGGCGGCCGCGGATGCCGCCGGCCAAGAGAACAAGTCCCATAATGGACATGCGATGGGTTTTCCTTGAGCAAACGAACGGCAGCCGGTGCATCCAGTCGACATATCGGTCGCACAAGGTGGCCATTGAATTGACTCACTTGCCCGACGATACCTCCGCCGGACGCGCCTCCGTGGATGCCCCTTGGAAGAACTTGTGGACTTGAATTTAGAAGTGTCGGTGAACAGGATCATTCGCGGACGTTGGTGTGTGTGTGGGGGGGACGAAAGCGCAGTGACACGACCGTCCAAATTGACTACACCAGCTCTACTGGAACCTCCTCAAACGCGTCACTCCCTGTGAAATGGTTCATGGAGGTTGGGGACGTCGCTGCTACCAAGGCTGCCAGAGCAGCAGTTGCCATGATGGAGATGGCATGACGAACTCTAGCGATCGACGTTGGCTTCATGGAGATCACATCGCTGACCATTTTTCAATGTTTGTACGCTACTTTACACGGAGCGCGTTGGTTTCAAAGCACTCTTCGTCAATCGTCCAAAAGAGGCACCAGCCCACACCCCACAGAATCCACGCCGCGCCTGTGGCCAACCCGTCGCCTGCTCCGCCATACAACGCGTCTGGAAACAACACCATTGCTGCGCCATCCAACATGCCCGCGACTGTCGTTGCAATCACAATTGAGAAGAGCACGTTCGGCTTGGTGAGGCTGCCCAAGGCTACGCGCGCCGTTTGCACAATGGCGAAACTCACGGGAATCGACGCAGCAAACAGCAAGAGAGTGTACAAGAGGGGGGCGTTCGAGTCGAAGAAGACACGGCGCGTCCACTTTACAAACAGCGCCGCCACCACCCAAATCGCACTTCCAAACACAGCGCTTTTGACCGCAAAGGCACGGAACTCGCGACCCATGCCGCCGATAGCCAATTGAGAAATGGCCCCGTGGGTCGAACCACCTCCACGACCAACATTCCCATGATTATGGGCACTCGGTGTGGCATGTCCACGATTGCGGCGAGAGATCCTGCAGCGCCACCGCAAGGACGTCGTGGTGCCCTTCTGCTGCATGCACTTGATGGAGCTGAGCTGCTCTCGGTAGTCCTGTTGCTAGTCGGGAGCATCCGCACACTGTGACGATGTGCGAGAAGCTGTCGGCGAACCAGCCATGTACCCCCGCTGCATGCGTTTAAAGGCACGTCGGTCGTCGTGGAGGAGAGCCACTGCCCTCTAGGAGAAATCGTTGCGAAGACACATCCACGCCCGTGCGTAGTAGGCATCCAGTGCGTTCTGACTAACACACAATGCGTGAGTGTGCATCCTTCGATAGCTGCCACTAGCCGGCTCAGCCCGCCATGGTGCGCCATGCGTGAGAGTTGAGCCACCATCGGCAAGAGCCGCTCCAGTGGACGCTTCGATCGATCGAATTTGATTCTCTCGGTTGGATATTATCACGATGAGATTTTTGTGCATTTATTTTTTAAATGTGAAGGTGATTGCCACACTTCGATATGTTTGTTAACATGAGGCGCACTGCGACAACGAAAAGACATTTTACCACGTTCCTCCAACCGCATGGTCACTCAAATCGTCCCGCCGCGCTGCTTGACGGGCGTACCGCTTGGAGGAACGCTGCCTGATGACGTGCATGCTGTGTCAGTCTCGATGCCGCTGTGGAACCACGTCGAGTCGTATTCTCAAGGGTGTCCTGAGCTCCATGCCGCGCTCCCGTCGGGATATCCTCGCTTCGTGTACCATCACTATGTGAAAGCGTTGAACCAGTGGTGCTGGGAAACGTACGTGAACGACGCAACGAAGCTCGCGTATGTGTTGCCGACGCGGACCGTCGCAGAGCGGTGT
Source organism: Aphanomyces invadans (assembly GCF_000520115.1). Classification (NCBI taxonomy): domain Eukaryota; phylum Oomycota; class Saprolegniomycetes; order Saprolegniales; family Verrucalvaceae; genus Aphanomyces; species Aphanomyces invadans. Next base: position 113,018 of record NW_008580153.1, read on the forward strand.
GCATCCTTCCTCCGGTTCACGCACCCCATCGAGATGCCGCTCATCGATTTGAACATTTGCGGAGCGTACGCGATCGTCATTCCTGCGGAAGCTCTAAAGACGTTCAAGTCGTTTTGGCAGCACAGCGGGGAAATCGTGACGTCCCGCATGGCATGTCACATCCTCGAGTACAAGAACCGACTGGACCAAGCACCGCCTAAAGCAATGGATGGCACGGCTGTCCACGTCGCATTGAAGGAGCGCGTGGCTTCGCTATATCCCCACATCTCGTGCCGCGACGTGTTCCTGTATCCGTGCGGGATGTCTGCCATCTTCGCTGCATTTCGACTGGCACAAACCCTAAAAGAGTCGAGCCGAGGCAAGATTGTCTTGTTTGGATTTCCCTACCTCGACACACTCAAGATCATGCGGCGCCCGGAGTGGGGCTCCAGCGACAACTTTGTCTTTTACCCCAACGGGAACGACACAGGTGCGTGCAACGTCTCGGTTGAATCCGCCGTAGTTGACATCGTTCGCCAGATATGGCCGCGATCGAACACCTCGACTCGATTTCCGCCATCTTCACCGAGTTCCCGACCAACCCATTGCTCCACAGCGTCGACCTCAAGCGCCTGGCGGAGATCGCTCACCGCCACGACACGATTCTCGTCGTCGACGACACGGTCGGGTCGTACAACGTCGAGGTTCGTTTTGACCTTTGTGTCGCGTTCTCTGTCGACGTGTTGCATGTGAGAGGTCCCATCTCGTTTGATCACACGCATCTCGCGGTCGGTTGAATGCATGCCACAGGTCCTCGACGCTGGCGCAGATATCGTGGCCACGAGTTTGAGTAAAATTTTCACTGGCGCGTGCACAGCGACGGGAGGGTCGTTGGTGCTCAACCCAGCCAGCGCCTGGCACACAACAATCCACCCCTCGCTAGCCACGGACGGATACATCTTTGAAGACGACTGCGTCGAACTTCTGCGCATGTCCAACGTAAGCCGTCCTGGAAGTTCCTTTGAACTGGGCTTTTCATGATCGCCGTGCAGGATGTGCGCGACCGCATTCGCCGCGTAAACGCGAACGCAACCGTGCTCGCGAGTCGGTTTGCCGCCCATCGTCAAGTCAAGGCGGTGTATTACCCCAAGTTTGTCGACACGGCGTTGTACCAGGCCCATTTGACGCACCCGGACGACGCGGCGGATTCATTTGGACCGCTCATGTCGATGGAACTCCATGGAGGCGAAGCGGCAGCTGCTGCATTTTACGATGCGCTGAACGTGGCCAAAGGTCCGAGTCTCGGCACCAACTTTACGCTGGCCGTGCCGTACACGATCTTGGCGCACTACGACGAGCTGGCGTACGTTGCGTCGTGTGGCCTCGACCGAAATCTCATTCGGTTCTCCATCGGTCTCGAAGACGTCGAAGAAATATGGAGTCACATGGAGGTTGCATTCGTCGCCGCCGCGAGAGTGACGCCTCTCGCAATGACTACGACCGAATAATGACAACATAATGCAGCAAGGAATGTGATCGTTGGTGTGCACGATGGACGAGTTCGCCATGAGTGGTCATCAGGGCGTTGATGCTGCTTGTACGTGGACGAATCGATGGGATGCCATGAGAGTTGGCCAGCTCACGATGCCGACTCAGCGGACAATGCAATTGCTATGCGTTTTGAACCTGCGCCAGTTGACCGCGATGCACTTGCCACAGTCTTGTGGGTCGAAGTACGACGCAATATTTCACGGGGACGGGCTCATACATGCAACCACGCACACTGAAAAACATTGGCAGGTTGAACCACAATGAAACGCGCGCGTCGGCAGTGCGGAACGCATTGTCTCTTCTACTCCAGTCCCCGGGAGAGGAGGATGCTTTCTATTTCAAATGCTTAAAGATTTGGGGCACGGAGCACTTGTCGATGCACTTGAGGTAGTCGAAGTACTGGCCGTCGCAAGCGCCTTCGCCCTTGGCCGTGATGCGGTCTACGCATGCTCGGTACACCTTGAACGATTCGACGCACTTGGGTTCGCACGCCTTGCGGATTTCAGGCATCACATCAACGGGATCTTCGCCAGCCTATATACATAATCCGTCATCATCGACACGCAAGGACCGCCATCGACGCCGCACCATATTGACACTTGGTTGGGTCCTTCACTTGTGAGCCAAACAAACTCCAGTCAGTCGAGGCCACTCGGTAAGGTACGCTTCATACAAAATGCAAGTGTATTCAAAGTTGCGTACCTTTACGAATGGGCTCATCTCACCTGCATAGGATTAATTCATAGAGGTTTCCTGTGAGGTCACCAAGGCCACTGGCTGGAATCGCATCGAGTAGTCATTATGCTGCAACGCTTGGTCAATTCTGCATGGCGCCGTCGTGCTGCCGCCGCTGGCCCCGCGCGCTTCATGAGTGCTGGGATTTCTCAGCACCGCGACACCCCCGACAACACGAAGGAAACGTCGTTTGATTTCACGGAAGCCAATTACGTCAAGGTCCACGCAATCCTGGGACGATACCCGGAGAACTACAAAGCGTCTGCGATCATCCCGTTGTTGGACTTGGCGCAGCGCCAACATGGTGGGTGGTTGCCACTTGCGGCCATGAACAAGGTGGCTCGCATCGTGGACGTGAAGCCGATGCAAGTGTACGAAGTCGCGACGTTCTACACCATGTTCAACCGCGAAAAGGTGGGCAAGTACTTCATCCAACTCTGCGGCACGACGCCGTGCATGATCTGCGGGTCCGAGGAAATCAAGAAGGTTATTGAGGACCATTTGGGCATCAAGGAAGGCGAAACGACGGCCGATGAAATGTTTACACTGCGTGAAGTGGAATGCTTAGGCGCTTGCTCGAACGCGCCGATGGTCCAAATCAACGACGATTTCTACGAAAACTTGACCCCCGAGACCACCCGTCAACTTTTGGATGCGTGCAAGAAGAACCAGCCGCCTCCAATGAACAAGTGGGGCTCGTTGCCCATGAACGGGCAATTGTCGTGCGAAGGACCGCAAGGCAAAACCACACTGAAGTGGGACAAGCATCCCGAGCCTGGCTTCCGAATGCGCCCTGACAGCGAATTGGTGCCCAAGATCGACCCCAAGACGATCAAAGACGAGATGTTGTATTGAGCGCAGTAGAAATGACCCCCTTTCAAACCCTTTGCACTTGTGTAGCAACAATCAATACGACTCGTTACTGCTTGTGTACACACGACGACGACGCACATGGCGCATCAGTTGCCGTCCATTGTGACGGCGACTCCACACACCTTCTCCGTGCCATGTGACGTTTGTTCTCGTTCAGGTGTATCGAAGCCTGTGCTTCCCATTCGACTACTTCGGTCACCTTCGCTTTGGGCACATGCCGATCGCACGTCCGCGCTGTGATTGCGATGGGCAAAACTATTTTAATTGGACAAAATTCACTGACTTTTATCGAATCAACCGGTTTGGAAACTTACATCTTGGTGTCGTGCAAGGCGGCGCGGCGGTTGTGCTCGACCGGTGGCGCGGCTTGCTCGACCGGTGGCGTAATCGTGGGCGAGCATGATACCGCAAGCTGGCATCGAAAGGCCCGGACGAATCTCTCTCCATGCCACTGTAGATTTGCGCTGGTTCATGTGGTGTACGACTCGATGTGACCGATTCACATCAAGTGTACATGTAGCTCCCCATTTTATGAAAAGACATGATGCAGAAGAGGTGCAGGGGGTGGAGGAGTTTTGGAGTGTTTGAATATACCAAATGGATCGAATGGGGTTTCCGGTCGGTGGTGTCCCGCGCGCCCGTGCGTGCCCTCGGTCAAGTCGGCAGATCCTTGCCCGAACAACGCCTTCCCCTGGCTTCCTTCTCGTGCCAGTGTTGCAACATTCGATAGGTGAGTTCACCTGGTGCTCGTTGCTATGCCGAAACGGCCGTCGTGGCGCTGCCGATCGCTTCAAATCCTCGGCAAACGATCTCCTCCAAGTGGCGCAGCCAGGACTGAGCCTCAGACGGCAGCTTGCCACGCGTTCACCGAGTGGGTTGAGCAAAAGACGCATGGATCAAGCCGGCCCTAGTTCGTGTCCCCGGGAGTACTTGGCGAGTACAAGGGCACCTCTGGGCAGGCTACTGCGTGTGGAAGCCAGATACGCGTATCTAGAGTTTACACGATCGCGGCGCGTCATCCACCGGCGAAACATAAAATTCGCTGCTGCGACGACATCGAGTTTCACTTGGAGGTGGTTGTCTTTGTTGGGGGGGGGCGTTGGATGGACGGGCTATTGCAACCGCGTTTGACGTGGCAAACCGATTCGCATTGCGATTGCATTCGTGAAGCTGGGGGGCAGCGACGGAGCGTTAGTTTGCTCGCAGCAGCGCGCGCGGCGTCTGGCCATTCTCAGGTGGGGATTCGATATTGCCACAGGCAGACAGATGGGGGACGAGGCAGCTCAGTTCATGAGGGAACGGGTGCGGGCGGAGAAATCGAAGGCGCTTACACCCCTCCCCCTCTAGCCGACAACGAAGTTGCCGGGCTCGGATCGAGCATGCGCGCACTGCCCCGATACTTCCATGTCCAGTGCTTTCCGGTCGTTGAATGCCGTGCATGACGAATCGGGACATCAAGGCGCGGCGCAAGCAGGTCGATTCCACTGCGACAGAAATAAATTAAGATTCCCAACGATCTTGCACGACAAAAACACAACCTCTCGATGACTACACCCAAACGGCGCACAGACAGCTCTAGAGCGCTGCGAAAAATGTGACTGTGTTGGACGGGACAAAGGGACCTCGCAGGGGGCTCAAGCTGTTGTCGGACGTTTGGGAGGGCGGGTCGAAAAAGGTCGCGTCGTCGTTGTACGGAAGCAAGTCGACCCAGTTCATTTCGGACGGGTCGTCGTCCCATTCCCCCGACGTCATGCTGGTGGCCGAGTCGCGCATGTGGTTGAACTCGGTGTCTCCGAACCAGTTGAGGTCGTCCACAAACGTATGCATGTGTGGCTGGAGGGGGGTGCTTCGCTCGACCGGCGCAGGGCACGACCGCATTTTTCGCATCGCTTTTCGACCCCCCAAGACTCGAGTCAAGTGCTTGTTTTCGTACGGGGACATGCGTGCTTTGTGCAAACTCAACGACTCGAACGACAGGTCCAACGTCCCCTTGGGAACACTTGACAACGACGTGGACGTCGGGCCGAGAACGGGCGAGTCGCACACGGACGAGCACGGCGAGTCACAGGACGGTCGGCCGCTAGAGTCTTCGTATTCGTCGCCCGTGTCGGTCAAGTTGGGGTCCTTCGATCCACTGATGGACTTTTTCCGTGTGATGAACGCGCTTCGAAACGGGTCGTGGCGCGTGAAGAGCTCGTTCGAGAACGTGCACACGTTGGCGCGGCTCTTGGTCCACTTTTTAAAGTTAAAGTAGTTGAGCTGCCGTTGAAAGCTCGTGTACTTTTTGTGCTTGAAGTACTTGGGTAGGACCGAGTTCATCATTTCGTCCATGTTGTGGATTTCAAATGCCGTGCCGTCCTTGTTCCATCGCAGCACTTCGGGGCTTTCTCGCTCGAGCATGTTGCGCAAGTTTCGCAGGAACGGCGCGATTTCACCAGCCCTGGACGCCGGCGACTCGTCCCCCGAGTACATGTCGTGGCTGTCGGGGGTTGTCGGCGTGCCGTAGTACAGTTGGTGGTGGTGGTGGGTGGGTGGCATGTACGCTTCAGGCAGCTGAATGTGCAGTTGAAACGGCGACGTCGGTGGGGCGTCCATAGCAAGCAGCGTCCGCGACGAGATGGGAATTGGACAATGTGTCGCTCGGTGGCGATCTTCGTGCCAAAACATCGTCCGTGGTTACACTGTACCAGGCGGGTTCGATTTATATTTAGCCGTGGGTACTTTTCACGGCAAACTAGCGCGTGGGTCGATTTCCGTGGTGCCTGTTCTCCGCAGTTCACGTTGAAGTAGCTCGTGGTTTCGCTGAGATCTTCACGAGCGTCGTCCTCGAGTCGACCAAGAGATTCCGTGGGCGTCCCACCCCCGCGCCATGTCGCCCCCACGACGACCCCCGTGTAGCCAAAGACGCCCCTGCACGAGAACGGGCTAGGGGCTGGTACGACCACCTGCCCTCCAACTCACCACATTCCATGTTCCCGTGAGATACACATTCGATATTTTGCGGCAACAAGGCTGAGGAATTCCCGCATCTGTAGATTCGGGGCGGAGGCGATTCTCCACCACACACACCCCTCCACAGGACCACAAAACGATCCCTCGTCGAAGTACAAGCTCTTGTCCATGCCCACGTGTTGGTCAAGCGTACGCCGACTGCAGCAGATTCCACGACCGTTGCTGCCGTGCAACGATTCTTGCGGGACCCTGTAGAAGGTGGAAAGGGACGAAGGCAACAATTTCAAGCAAACGTGGACCATCGGGATTTGGATCGTCTACAGGAAATCCTCGAGAGTGAGTACGAGCTGGGTCCAGCGCGCTTTCGACGATGACCCGGGGGGAGCTATCATGCCCCGGGGGACTACAGCGTTGGAACGAAACGCCACGGCAAACTGCACGGCCCAAAGGAAAAGTGCACTGCCCAAAGGAAAAGTGCACCGCCGTCCGCGCAATCGCAAGCAGTGAATGGTTTCGTCGGTGGCAAAGGCGCCGTGGAATTTTAGCGTTTCGAACCAAGCCCTGATCCCTTGGCCGAGCAGGATCAGTTTTTTTCGGGGGCAGAGACACCTACCTACCCACACACATGTGGGTACATTTCCCTTCTTCACCCAGCGTTGTCGTATGCAGAGAGTTGGCAACTGGGTCGTGTCTTCATCATCGTCACGACCACTGGGGGCAAACTTGTTGGCCGTATTCCTCCTGCCCTGTGTTCTCTTGGACTGAACTGAGCCCCTCCATCCTATGCGGGGCAGCTACTTCTCCGATCTATGACCGACCGACGACAACTCGGACGTTTGTGAAATCCTTGTCGACCGCATGCCGTTGCCGAGGACGGCACACAACCACGCGCGCGTCGACACATGAAGCCCTGTTCTGGTGATGGCGTGGGGTCACGACCCAAGCATCTCTTGCTCGTTTCATTGTTTCCGTCGCCCGCGAACACACTCGTGGTTTTCATGACCGAACCGTTCGGTTGAATCGCTTTGCGGTGGGTTACCGTAGTCTTTCGCTGCACTTGGCCTCTGGAAAAATACTACCTCGAGCAGCTCGGTGGATTACGGGACGGTCAGCTTCTATGTGCCACGACGACCGGGCTGTATGTACATACTCGGTATACCGTGCGGATTTATTGGACAGTAGCCCCAGCATATGCATGGATGGGGTGGTGTTCTATTCATGCGTACCCCTGTTCAAGAAATCGCACGCGCGAGCTTGCCCTCGCAGCGGAATGTCGGCCTCTGTCAGGTCGGACATCATGTTGGTTTGTGATGGAAATCGCCCCTTTCCCCTAGGTAGGGGAGAGACTGTATCAGGTCAGGTTCTCGAACAAAAGGAGTGGGGATCTCATATATACAGGTGTTGGCTGGTCGGCCTGCACAATGAGGGCGGAAATATTCTTACTTGAGCGACTGGAAAAAAAACCTGTGTAACGTTATATCACCATTCCCTTGCCCTTGCAACTCTCCCTCTGCCTCATTGGCTTAGTCCAAGCCACGTGGTGTGTATCTCGAGCATGTGCCGAAAGATGTGAGGAGCACAAGCATAAGTGCATGCCCCCCACCCTGAGTTAAAATACCTTCGCACTTCAAACTTTGTTGTGCAGGATTTGAACAACGAGCAACACGGTGAGTTGGGGTTGCCTCCAATGACTCAATGGAGTTGTGTCATCGCAGCATGGACTCGAAGGTTCGATATACCTCGAGCGAGGGACTGAAGCATTTTGCGAGAGTCGGGTTTCCTATGTAATAAAGATTGTAAGTCAGAAAGGCACTATATGTCGGCCCACCGTTTGCGTGCTAGCTCAAGTCGTTGGAGCGGCCCAGTTGGATAAGAGAAGTCATACGACCACGCCCCGCCCAAACTGGTGTTGTGATGAGCTATGCATGGCAAACACAAGCACTGTCTAAATAGAGGATCACCTCAGATTATTGCACTGTTAAGGCGTTCCTTCGTCGTTCCTGGCGTCTCTCGTCTACTATCTTCCATGCCGTCACTCATAGCCACTTAAAAAGCCTTCAATCCAGCGGGGACCGTCCTACGCAATATTCTTCCCGACGCTCACATGATCGCTCGACGAAGTCACTTCGTTCATATATTATCGATCACATGATTAGAATGGGCATTTGAGAATTGTGAAATTTATTCACACTTTGGATCATTCACATGTTCACATATTAGCCTGAGCTTGGTTCGATACATAAAAAACTCGAATCTCAGATTGCATCCAAATTGAAATCTCGTCGACCAGTGTGAAAGGGCTCACGGATTGGTTCATTATTACACCCAGCTAAATTGGATTTTCCACAAGCTGAAGTATTTTTGTGTTGGAGACCACCTTTTCGAATGTGTCGCCGCACCAGTGAAAGCCAGCCGCACGGTCAGCTCGACGAGCGCAACAGGGCAATTTCATCTACACCTTGCAGTGGTCGAACGCATCGACCGACCGGTTTTTGCAATTTGGGTGTTCATAGATGAATTTTTCATCAAATCTTCGATGTACTGCTCCGCATATTCTTCTGAATACAATGGATTCACATTCCTTCAAACAGAATACTTCCTCTGTTCCAGATTACTGGCGACATTTCTCATCTCAGCGACCCCAAAAATTCATTTAAGTCCAAAATCAATGTGCGACATCACGTTTCAAAGACAATCAAAAACGAGAGGGGGTCGGCAATGACTGGACAAGGTGGAAACGAAGTTTTCGCACCTAAATTTGATTTCGCCATCGGTCTTAAAAATAAAATGAAATCATTAGTTTTCATTTCAAAATTACGGGACCCGCGAGCCTCACTACCATGGATTTTCTGCGCGCTGGACGCGAGCTCTCGTATGAAACCAAAATCGAGGTCATCACCCGCCTCCTA
>NW_008580153.1:123446-124731 GCF_000520115.1 Aphanomyces invadans
GAAAGGCCAGACAATCAGTCGATGAACATCGAAGAGCAAGCAGTTCATCGCGAAAGTCCATGTTTTTGCCGGCTCGAGCGTCCTCCATTCGATTGTGAGCAAGGAGCCATGTTTGATGGAAAGATCAAGATGTGGCCCATTGTGAGGCGCGTATCTGCCACACTCAACTTCCGCAACCGTCGTACTCGCAAGCTTGTGACTACATTGGTGAACGTTGATGCCGCTGTGTATTGTAAATACATCATGACTCGAGTCATACCAGCTATCAAGGCCCGATTCCCAAGTGCCAACAAGCGTGTTGTTCTTCAGCACGACAACGCCACGCATCATTCAATCACTTGTTCGTGAGCGTCGATCAACTCGCACACGAATGGTTGCAAAAGATGTGATGAGTATATTGTATGAGCATGGTATTGTGAATTACGACCCTCAAAACGAAAGTGCTGTGAATGCGTGTTTGCGACTAGTGCAGAATATTCCTTGTAAAAAAAGGGATTCCGACGCGGTCAAAGGAAAGGCAACCATACTGTTAGACTCACTGACGCTGTTGCCAGTGCTAGGGATAATTATGTTCAATATATGACCACGGCCATTGAGTCGTCACTTGCGTTGAATTTAGAGTACTTCCGCAAAATAGCGTCGTTTTATAAACGTTTTAAAACATTTCAGAAACGTTTAGAATCGTTCGATATTGGACTTCACGCCTAGCCTCACCTAGGCCGCCTGCATCGGATCTGCAACTCCCTCATCCATGACCAATTCCTCACTGTGCTCATCGCCGCCCAAATATTGGTTGAGAATCATAGCTGGGTCAACAAAATTGCGGAATTCGTCATCCTCACCGTCTTCCATATCCTCCTCGTCCACTTCTTCATCTTGCTCCACTCGATCGTTGGCCATCGTCGACCCGGTGGCGGCCAGCTGCATTAAGTAGGTACGTGTCATTGCGCCTCTTACGCAACGCCCGCTCCAGCTGCGCCGAATTGAACGCGATAGTTACCTGGCGTTCGCACTTGCCACTGCCGAGGCGAACGCGTTGCTTGCTCCGAACGCGATTGTTCGTCTTGTGATTGCGCTCTCCGTCGACAGCGCCAGCTGGGTTGCCGTGGACCTCGACGGCACATTCACCAGAACAGCCAACTCCTCGTCGTCGCACTGCGCCCGAATAAGCGCTGGCTTGAGCAAACGCGCCGAGTGCAGGTGAGTTCCTTCAATGCTCATGGCTTGAAAGTACGAGAACTGCTCCAGCAACATATCACGCGTGATGCCGTGTACAGAGGCAATC
>NW_008580153.1:133030-137830 GCF_000520115.1 Aphanomyces invadans
AACATATCACGCGTGATGCCGTGTACAGAGGCAATCCGCTCCAATGCCACGCGACACTGGCCCATCAACGACCCCTGGCCCAGGTTGAGGAATGCACCGCCATGGATACGTGTCATGTTCAGGCGCAAGGCGTTATAGAATGGGTCGGTCACGAACGCGAGCGCATGCGCAGGCGTATAGATGGATGCGAAACGGGAATGGGCAAGCTCCAGCAAATCGGCGCTGGTGACGCCACAAAGAGCCGCAACGTTGTCGTCAATGGAGCTGAAGTAATGTGCTGTGACGAGGAAGCTGGCAAACACCGCCGAGAACGTGGCCTCATCGCCTTCTAAATGGCCGATGGTCATGCACAGAGGCTTCAGAAACTTCTCGTGGGCAATAGTCGACTTCCAGAATGAGACGTCGAGGAAGGCTGACCGAAGCTCCGGCTCTATCACCACATCCTTGAACTTGTCATCGGGGTCAATGGAGTTCGGCATTGAACGAGGACTGATTTTAGGAGCAGATTGCGACGAAGCATGAAGTAACCTGTGCCCCAACGCGTCTTCGTAAACAGGATGAGCGAGTATGTCTTCCCGTGCTTCTCGGCACAAACGACTTCGAACATTGATGTGAGCAGATGGACGGCATTGATCTTGTTGACGATGAAAAAAACATTGATCGACATAATGCGCTTGACGACTGGGAATTTGTTCACATCCATACACAAATTGTGTAGACCATGAGGCAGACACCCATATGCAAACGTAAATAGGCCCGTCAGAAGCGCTTGCCGTCGGAACGCCTTCATGACGTTAGGCGAATCCGTGCACAGGTTCCACATGGGTTCCGGTGGCGTTGGAACATCATCCACCGCGATCACGTCGGCGTTGTCGTCTTGCGCCAGACCCATCGACAGGCGGAGGCGATGGTGGACGCTCTTCAATTTGCCCATCAAGTTGACAGCGGTCTCGCGCTTCGGGTCCATCACAAAGTGCTCAATGAAGTACGCAAGTGGACCTGCCGCCATCACGTTGAGGATATGTTTGCTAGCCTTGTTCGTCGCGCCATCAATCGTAATGCAGATCGATCGAAACGCCTGCACCGCTCGAATCGCCTCCGTCTGGACGAAATCGTACTCAGCACAGAGAAGACGCCCACCAATGGCTTCGCGAGTGGGAGGGCGAAATGATGGTCGTATCATCTTCAGCCACGCGCGCCAGTGCTTGTCATCAAACATTGAGAACGGAGCAGCATTGCGGTGTATCGCCCGGCCCAGCAGTTCCTCGGCCGCGCTGTGCTCGGCAGCCGTCATCGAATCGCACCAACTTGGCGCCATCGGGCTCGCGCGCCATGATGTGCTGCTGGTAGTGGTAGTGCTCAATGAGCGCTTCTTCGTCAGCTGCCCGTCGCCTACTTCCTCTGTCTCGTCGCCGTATCGTGCGTGATAGCGCCAGGTGGAAGACACCCAATGCCTTTTGGGATCATCATGAAGATATCATAAGAGACGTCAGCGGTTTAAGGTCAAAGAAGGGATCTTACCTTAGAGCAGTTCGCGATGTGGCGGTCCATGCTGGTCTTAGCATATGCACACTTTGCGAAGCAAAGTTTGCACTGTGCTTGATCGCACTTCAATTTCCCCGACTTCGGGATGAGGGTGAACTCATTGTGGACACGATCAGGCTTACGACCACTCTTGGCGCCAGACAAAGCCATCGCGAAGGAAACAACCCGGAATGTACAGTAATGCAACTGCAGCGCAGTCTGGACTGCGAAGTCCGCAGAAATAACTGGACTGGAATAAAAGATGCCCATTTTTTCGGACCTGTATTTTAAATACATATTTAATTACTGCAATTAAAATGTTTTATCAAATGTGCGCACCACTAGTCGTCACAGCCTCGGCCGGTAACCTATTTGGATGAATCCTATACACATCACCATTATTCTCATCATAGTAACAGTATATACCATCCTGACGATGCCACCGACGCCAAGTCGAAGCACAATGGGCGTCTGCTCTGTTTCATAGCTGCCATAATTGCTTACGGTCGAGATAACCCCAAGCTCTTGACCTACGAAGCGTTTAAAGGAGGTCGTAAGCAACCCAAGGACTACCACGCCATGCTTACTTCGTTGCATGGTTTCAACGCTTGCTTGACGACGTCGATGCTCTACAGAAACCCAACGCGATCATTGTGTTAGACAACGGCAAGTACCACAAGGGCCAACCGGACGACACCCCTTCAGGATCGTGGATGAAGGCACGAATGTTGCAGGCGTGCACCACCTACGGCATCGAATTGGACGTCAAAGAATATAGTTCATCTTTGTGGGTCAAGTTAAAAGCCCACATCACAACCAAAATCGTACCTGTCATCCTGCATCAGGCCATGGATCGCGGCCATCACGTCGTATTTACGCCGCGTATCACAGTAACCTGCAACCTATCGAAATGATTTGGTCCTACGTCAAGGGCGCTGTTGGGCGGCTGTACGATACCTCGACAACGTTCTCTGACGTGCGTGAGCGGCTTTATCATGAATTTGGCCGCCTACCGAGCAGTGGATTTTCGACTTCATTGACCATACAGAACTCTGTACGGTCAACGCAAAGTCGTGAAAACGGCCGCGTACCTGGACTCCGTTGGCGAAGCAGACGATGCGGCCGGAACGCCAATCTCCACGGATAGCGAAATCGAAAGTGATGGCGACAGCTGCGACGATTGCACCTGAGGTGACTACGAAGGTGATGAATAATTCCTCTAACAGTCAATATATATTTTTAAAATGATTAATTTTTACTGCAAAAGCACCGAAGAGGTTGTGATCTCTGGAATTTGATAAATTGTCCGGAAAGTTCGTCGATGCGTTCGACCACTGTTAATCCAATTCTGAAATCCCTTGATGGTACATTGATGGAACTCCAACCGGCGGGCCCACTTACATAGACGCTGATGTTTAGGAGGGCCTTCTTAACCAAGCACTGCTAATGAACGCTGTGGGGACAACGAATAGAATGAGACCCTTGTTCTACGATGGGACTAGAAAAGGAAGGCAGCAATGACTGCCCAGTCCCACATGGCGTGTCGTATGGACACGCTTGACATATAATTCAAACCAGTCGCTGCATAGCCACTGAGGAACTTCACGATATTGGAGTGCTATGACATGATCAACGAGCTATTGAACGTTGAGACAATCCTGTCGAGTCCACTTATGAGGTTCATAGTGCTTTCAATGTACTTCGAGCATCGTGTCAACGGGGTGGCAGCGCGATGAATGTGCGGCCTCGGCGACCCATCTCCGTGCGTTTCAGCTTGGCCCTCGAACCATTCAAAATTGGGCAAAGCTGCACTAGCGCCTTGGATGTGTCCAAGATCCAACCGGGGACTGTACAGGGCACCGTCGTTGATGTACTATGAGAATTTCAGAACAAATGCTCTATGGTTGCACTCTGCCCTTCCTTCAGTAGCGGATGCCTAAAAATTTTAAAAAATTTCAAGGATTTTGAACGATATTGTCTTCCAGATGTGACAGGTAATTTGAAATGCTGTTCACATTTACTATTATTATTAAATTGATACATTGTGTGCATTTGGTCAAGATACAACCCAGACGTCGGTGTGGGAAGCAACGACCCACCACTGGTGATTCACATTGGATTCAAGAGTAGAATGTTGAAGTAGGACGTGTCATGGATGGCCTCGAGGGTTCTGACGTCGTTGATTACCACAAGAGCTTCTGCGAAATCTGGTTCAAGCTAAGCCTCCGAATAGTTTCGAACTCCAGGATAGACATGAACCCGGTCGACCCACCCCCGCGCTTTAATCACGAAGCCCCAAGTCGTAAAGGTGACAGACACCTTCTCCGTTCGTTCCAATGGCGAAAAGCTACAATTTCGTTTCATCTTGAAGAGAAAGTCAGGTGAGACGGTCGATACTTCGAAACTGCCGACTATTCTGTTGCTTATCATGTTCATTCCGTGCATGTCCATGCCGTGCAAGAATGAACATATATGAATTCAAGAATATGAGATATGAGATTGAGCGTGGGACAAAGCCAAATGGAAGCGATTGGAGCAAACGAGGGGAAGACTGAAGAACAAGAAGATCATGACGAAGCACCTGGCCATGATCAAGCGCGTGATTGAAGTGTGGGAAGGAATGCCAACTTCATTGATTTGTCGTTCACTAGAGACGGCGATTCATAAGCCCCTACTTTTACAGAAATTGCGTTTCACAGTAATTGAATATCACAGTAGTTGAACTTTGTCATGAAGTCGTCGATTTCGAAAATGGGCATATTTTCTCCAATTAAACAACAGTAAGATCTTGGCAATCAATTTGATTACGACCACAACCCATCAGGAATTTTTTGATTAATAATTCAAATGTCTAGATAACAACGTAATACCTCTGGGTCAATTTTTCCGTCGTTACCTGTACAGTCAAAATACAGCAATGTCAATACGGTGTCTGAAATCAAATTCATGTTTACAACTGCTTTACCAAAGCACTATATAGAGTTGTCTTTGTCGACTGCCATATTTGACTTTGTTGCGATTGAATCTCGCGGACTTTGTCCCACTATTCAATATGAATTAAACGATCGTTTAGCATTCTTCCATTTCATTTCAATCAAAAACGTGCGAAATTCAAGTTGACTCTCGCCCCCTTCGTTTATCAACGCAAAATATCTTCAGATATTCCCACCACCTGACGATCCTGCGTCATCTTCGACGTCCTCGAGCAGTGAACAGCGACCAGAATCTTCATGACACACTTCAACTACTGTGATATTCTATTACTGTGAAACGCAA
>NW_008580153.1:150300-151512 GCF_000520115.1 Aphanomyces invadans
CTATTACTGTGAAACGCAATTACTGTAAGAATGTGGGCACAATGAATCGCCTTCTCTAGTGAACTACAAATCAAAGAATTTGGCATTCCTTCCCGCGCTGCAATCACGCGTTTGGTCATGGCCAGGCGCTTTGTCATGATCTTCTCCTTGTTCTTCAGCCATCCCCTCGTTTTCTCCAATCAATTCCATTTGCTCTGCCCCATGCTCGATCGCAGTGACGTAAGCGCCAGATCAGAACGAGCCAATCATGAATTAATAATGCTGTGGCTTCATTTGATTGCGGTGAGCTATTTGTGAGATTATTGTATAATTTTTCATATACATTGACTACTATCTGTTTAAAATTCTTTCCCTCAATGATTTCGCTAATCCTAACCATCATTCCATACAGTAGTCCCACAAGAGGTGATTGATCCTTGTGTAGGGAAGGCTTACGTTACAGTCACGGGCCGTCGTGAATTTGAAAATCTAAGGCATTTACTCATGTACTTCAATACAACTGTGTGTCATTTCATGTCCTTTGTCGTGGCCAAGAATATCACCCTTTGGCTAAAATAATGAGCTTTTGCTCGAGTCTTCAGAATGCCATGACCATATTATACCTAAAGTGTGAACGAGTACCACTGGGTGAATTTTTCACTCGTTGCCTCTACATCCTCTAGGGCATCAAGATTTTCTTCAACACCACTGCCCGTTCAAAGTGGGCAAATCTGCAATCTATGTGGTTCCGAAGTTCTAATTTCTTCTAACGTCGAAGTACATCTGGAATCTATTTCATTCTAAGTGGTTTAATCTGAAAGCAATGTGGTCATTCTGTATTTTAAAATCGATCAAAACATGTACTTCCTCTGTTCGCAAATACTGTTGACACTTTTTCAACTTTCCTTCACGAAGTAGATATTGGTCAAAATCCCCTCAAACCAGCACCAATTTACAGCCTATCAAACGACCTCTCTACACCAATCTTCCAATCAATTTTATTTGACGTTTCGGCTGAGATAGACGTCCTGAAGCATTGGACGACAGGGATAAAATATACAAACATTCGTAACTCCCTCATTTCTTCTCCAAATCGCTTCAAACTACTTGCAATCGCTTCGTCTTAAAGCGTAGCAATTGCGAGCGCCATTCAGAACGAAAATTTCTGGGGACCGCGCTACGGAGGTTTGAATGCCGAGTGAACAATCTGGTCGTGAGCTTGCGAACGACCAG
>NW_008580153.1:157838-158494 GCF_000520115.1 Aphanomyces invadans
CAGCTAGTCGGCTGGAGAACTTGCACAATGGAGAGTAACCTTTGTCAATATTGTTTTGATCGATTTCAAAGTTACACGATGGCATCATTGTTGCAGCTTAAACCACAATGAATGAAGCAGATTCCCAATGTACTTCGACGTTCGAAGAAATTAGAACTTCGGAACCACATGGATTGCTGATTTGGCCACTTTGAACGGGCAGTGGTGTAGAGTTTATTGCATCAAGTCGAAGTACATACTGATTCGTTTCCTCGGAAATGACAGTAATGATAGTCAAAAGCATAGCGACGCATAGAGTGTTGGCAACTCGTGACTACATGATGTTCGCCATGTTTTTGACCTTGACAAGCGGCCACAGAACTTTCATGATTTTAAACTCCGATTCCACCGATTGTCTTACTCTACTGATGTTTTTGTTGAATTGTTGTTGCTCCGGTGTAATTGGGGGCTATAATAACTTCTAGGCAGCCAGTAGAAAGCCGAGGCGTCTACGTCGGGATAGGTGTTAAGGGCGATGCATACCTTCGGATTGAGGAGCGGCTAAATGTATTGAAAGATGTACAGTTGCACGAGCATGTGTCGTGCTGTCTGGGACTCCGCACGTGGCAGTGGCATATTGATGCCGTTAACAGAGAAAACAATGATCATTGTCTTTG
>NW_008580153.1:170092-171109 GCF_000520115.1 Aphanomyces invadans
AGCGGAACAGGGCGCGTTCTATTGAAATCTCTTTAATTCTTCGGACGTCGGAACCGGAACAGGAAACAGATAGAATTCTACCAAAACATCTCTAACGCACAATTTCCTAAACCAATTTATTCTTGGACTTGACGATATTGACTGCTCTGGACATATTCCTTTAATATCGAAAATATTCATGATTTCTCTTAACAATGACCACCAAATCAAATTTTCCTGTATCTCCAATCGATTAAACTTTCGATTTGTTGATGTAACGGACGGTACACAAAGGTAAATATTTATGAAGTGCGTTCTTCGTTTGTCACTGCACGACTGAGCAAAGGCCCGTATATTTCCACTATCGCCTTTGCTGTGATCAAATGTGCTGAGCGGATCAATGTGGTCCACCATGAACAAATGAGGCCAAGATCCTAATTCAAGTACTGTAGTAAGTAATCATTAACTCAATGCAGTCATATTGTAACATTGACTACATCTTTTCCCGGCCAAAATGGTCACACTGGCAATCAATGTGGTTGGTTGAGCCGATCTCACTCGGACCATGGTGATATAACGCGCCTTCGTGCAATCAAAATGGTTTCACGTTCAATAATATGTGGCGCACCTCTATAAAATATATATCCTATAAATTTTGTGAGTTCATGTTGGCGGGCGCGGAAATGCAATTGAACATGTGTGCAGTCACTTGTCAATATGCCGACGACCCAAGAGAAGGAGCGACTCCTCGCTGCCTTCCATGGCTTTGACGATTGGAAAATCTTTGCCAAAAACAACGGCATCGCCATGACTACAGCAAGGCGAATCATTAAAACAAACCGAACAACATCTCTTCCGCGTGGCGGGGCCAGGCCATCACGGAATGTTGTGACACCGGCGATATTGGAGGCTTTAGAGGTGCATCTCAACCAAAGTTGTGCACTAACTCTAACTGAACTTCAATCTCTCATTATGATTGAGTTCAATGTCGCCGTGTCAACGTCAACGATGGCGAGAAAGCTCGCAAGATGCCTGCGT
>NW_008580153.1:179929-225001 GCF_000520115.1 Aphanomyces invadans
TGCTGTCATTGATCAGTACCTCGATCTGGTACCAAGTGATCAGTTGTATTGTAAGTACAAAGGGTTATTTCCAATATACTTGTGTTGCTGCTCATGTAGTTTTCTACTGCTCCCAAGCTCTATTGATACAGTATATGGATGTTTTCTTAGTTTCTCAAATATGATCAAACTTCCAGAATTCTTCGAATTTATGTTTTTCAAATGTCTTGAGTCTTTGAGCAGGAATTCAATGTATTTGATACGGAGTTCTAATGTTACTTGGCTCATACAGCCACGCCAAACACTTAAGAATTGGCCCCTCCTCACGAATCAACGCAATATTAACCTGGAATTCGCACACACTCTGGTTGACACACACTCCTCGTCGCCACGCGTTCCCAATCCTCTGAAACTTAATATCTCCTCGACATCACAAATTTCAACCCGCGGATGTCAGGTTGGAATCGCCCGAACACACCAACAATGGCGAAAGCCAACCCCCGAATCCTCGCGCTCTTTGACGTCGACGGCACGCTCACGGCCGCTCGCAAGGTGCGTTTAGTTTGAAGGAAAGCATCTACTTCTCCGCGTGTTCATGGCAATCTCTTACGTCCTGTCCTGTGAACTCAAGGTGGTGACGCCCGAAATGACTTCTCGTATTGCCCAGCTCAAGAAGAAGATCACGGTCGGTGTCGTTGGCGGGTCCGACCTTGTCAAACAAAAGGAACAACTTGGCGAAGATGGTGCGTCCATTCCATTTCCTCCATGTACGCAATGATGTGCCTCACTGGATCAACAGTGATCCACAAGTTCGACTACAGTTTTTCCGAAAACGGACTGGTTGGGTACCACAACGGCGAGTGCATCAACAAGACGGTACTGACGCGTGGGTATGTCCACAGGCCTTTCTCACTGTGGTGTCTATAGAGCCTAAAGGAGTTTATTGGGAACGACAAGCTCAACAAGTTTATCAACTTTACGTTGCTCTACATCGCCAACTTGGACATCCCGGTCAAGCGCGGGACGTTCATTGAGTTCCGTCAAGGGATGTTGAACGTGTCGCCGATCGGGCGCAACTGTTCGCAAGAAGAGCGAGACGATTTTGAAAAGTACGACCACATTCACCAAGTGCGGTCGAAGATGGTCAACGTCTTGCGCGCGCAATTCCCAGACTACAATTTCACCTACTCGATCGGCGGCCAAGTACGTCATCGTCTCGACCGTCGTGTATTCAGACGAGACCTTGTAGATCTCGTTCGATGTGTTCCCGACTGGTTGGGACAAGACGTACTGCCTCAAGTTCTTGAGTTCAGCTGACTACGACGAAATCCATTTCTTCGGTGACAAGACCCATGTGGTACGATCTCGTTTTGTTGGCGTCGATTCATGGTCTTCGACTGGCAGGGCGGCAACGACTACGAGATTTTTGTTCACGACCGCACGATTGGACATGCCGTCAAATCGCCCGAGGACACCATGCGTCTCTTGGACGAACTGTTTCCTTAACTGCGTTTCCTCGACTGGTTAGGCGTTTATTCGACATCAATGCACGATTTTTTTTTGCCTCGTCCGACGTGACGACGACGTTGCGAAAATTCCATGCAGCGTACACAAACACCGTGCCGCTGACGCCGTGGAACTGAATGCGCGGCATAAGGAATCGCTGTCTCACTCTCGCATCGACGACACTTCGTGACAAGGTCGTGGTGGGTCCTTGCGACGCGGACGTCAGAGGACATATCTCGAATAGTTCGCAGTAAGCACATCCCTGGGAACTCCATGTGGCGACCAGGATACACTGGGGCGACGTAGCACGACCCCAGGTTAGAATAACGATGCACGTGTTCGCTCTGGCCACCTCGATTTAACAACTGTTTGAAGCGGTCGGAGGGACATTCCGTCGTGTACCAAGACGGGAAATCGTCGTTCATGCGATATTATTACACCGTCCTACATGTGTGGCAGCAACGCATCGCTAGCGAGGAACTGAGCCATCGGATCTTCTCGCTTCGATTTGTTCATCCGGTAGACTTCCATCGTTTCCGCATCCACGCCATCGTCTTGCATGGACTGGTACTTGCGCTTCCCTTCCAAGCTGGCTTGTTTCTTGAGCTTCTTCTCGGCTTCTTTCAACTTGATCGGGTCCAGCACTTGCGCTTCCTTGGCGTCGCCGTACAGTTCGCTTCGAGACGACGACACGAGTGCGGGTTGGCCGCCCGAGGTGGCCAACGGAAGGGCCTCTCGCACCGGTGCCACCACCGCAGCGTGGGCTTGTGCTTCATCGTTTTCTCTGGAAGCAGCCGCCTTGCCGGCTTCGCCTGTGCAGTAACTCTTGCGGACTTTGGAATGGCAGCACGCAAATCCCCATGCGTGTGCTGGCTTGTCGTACCAGCTGCCCCAAACTTGTGTGTGGTTGTTTTCCAGCGCGTCTTCGATGTATTTACTCTTGGCCACAGCCTTTTCGACGCCTTTCACCTACACATGCACACGATTCTTTATCGAGCAATCCACGACCAACACGACCGCTGACACGATTCCACAACTCTTCACGCAGTCGAGCAGCCGCCTGCACTGTGCAGAGGCAACCTCGGTCGGAGAGCTGGTTGCAACTCGATGGACACAACCCACGCAACGCCATCGTTCCCGAAGTTGACAAGGCCGCGCCAGCCCAAAGCGGTTTATTCAGAAAGCACAAAGACACTTCGATATCGCACAAGGTGCACGTACCACTCGACCGTCGCGAGCATATTCGACGTAGGATTCGGACGCGGCAAGGAGCAATTCTTTGGGCGGCGCCGGTGTCTGTTCGCCGTACTTTTCGAGCATCGCAAGTCGTTTTTCCTGTTCCAATTTCAGCTTCTTCTCTTCGTACTGCTGGCGCATGAACTCTGCGGCGGATGGCGTTGCTTGCGGATGGAGTTCGCCGTCTTGGATCACGCCCTTCTCGGCTGCCTCCCACGCGAAAAGCTGCGTCTTGGCCAGCTTGATGGCGTCGCCCGAGTGACGTACAAAATTATCCCCTTGAAACGTCGCTTCGTCCACGTTCAGGTCCGGATTCGGATTGTCGCGCATCGAACGGGTCTTGGGGTCGTAGAACGCCGAGTTTGGGTTCAAGTTGCGCAAGTACTTGGCTGTGTCCTCTCGGATGCGAAGATTTCGCGCTGTAATCATCATCTGGGCCCCGCCGACACCCCCCTGCCGCGACACGCGCTTCGCAATGACCCGCCCACCGTCTTTGTCGACAAACTCTTCCTCGGAAAAGGCGTCTTCATCGCCGCCGCCGTCCGAATCCGAGTCCGCTCCAGAGTCATTAGCCGTATTGGTTCCATTCTTGTTCATCTCCTGGATGCGCTTGGTCTTCCGAACTTGCTCCATCTTTTCAAACCGTTCAATCGTTGCTTGGTGTTCGTCGGCGTTGTACCCGAGCCATGCGTCCCGCTTCGCGTCGAACGTAAGTTTCCCGTACTGACCGGATCGCACGTCCACGATCACTTCGTCGGCTGCCAGGTTCTTGTTCGACTTCCAAGCACCCACCTTTCGCGGCCGCTCGACGCATTCGGTGGCTTTGTGGGTCGTTGCGCCGCAATTTGTGCATGCGCCTTTTGTAAACTTCTTGCGATACAATGGCTGTTTGAGAGCTCGTATATTGAGGGCATCGGCATCCGACATGGACAGCACTTGGTTCTTCTTCGGGTTAATTTGATGCGTCAACGACGATCCAGACTCGCCCAAGTACCATGGCCGCTTGGAAATATAGTCTGGATTGTGTGGATTGATAAGATTCCCATCAGCGTCCTTCTCAGGAGGAAGGGTGCCGTTCTTTCGTGCTTCGTCAAGTTCCTTCTTCTTGCGCATCTCTGCTGAGTTCATGCGCTCCGACGTGACCACGCTGCTGCTCATGATCTCTGGCCCGTTGAACGATCAGGCGAACTGGTATTGGAAGTAGAGTGGCGAATATAAATACTGCTAGAATATTTCTCAAGTCCTAGTATTCCCAATACACATGTATAATAAAATTTCATGTTTTTATATAATTTTTACCTTTATTATTCACGAGTGTTGGCCAGCATTAGTCAAAAGGTCACACACCCACCACATGCGCCGAGGCAGCGCGGTGAACAAACTTGCACGCTGACTGACCAAGGACGAAATGCTGATGTAGGAGGATTGAGGGTCGAGAGCACGGCGCAAGCTTCTAAGCGGCGAGTACGCTGGACCATACGGGTGCCCATACTGTGTGTCGAACGCCACCAATACGTCGACGTGCTACCTCTGAATGAGGCCTCCATTCGGGGCACTAGAGCACTCGCAATGGTGTACTAGTAATCAGGTAGCAATGCGCACCTGTACCATGGACGTGGCGCGGGTCTATCAGCGCGGCGAAGGACGACAAATGCAATCGTATAGACTAAATCGAATCTGTGTATTGAGAAAAGCCTTTCGATTTGTGTTAACAGGATGAAGCATCATCCGCTGGCACAAACCGCGCAGACAACGCCGCAAGACACCACATCATCGTCGCCGAGACGAAAGGAGCAAGAGGAAGGATACCCCCAGTTGCTTACAACTTCTTCGGGCGGATGCGGGCAGGAGGTTCACGGTTGCGACGGCCTTCAGCCGATCGCACGCGCACGATACGTTGATGGATCGCAGCTTCAATGCTGTAGTAGTTCTTGATGTAGATCTTGGGCAACGCGTACGTTTCGTAGACCGAGGCTTCCTTCAAGTCACGCATGGCCGAGGCATCGACAATGTTGCTACAAGGCGGCACTACATCAGTGCAAAATTCATCCCTGGCGCTGAACCCAAATTCCAAGAATCGCAACAAAAAAGCCGCGCAATAGAGTGTAGCGTTGCTCGGGCCTACGCCGTGCTCCGATGTTGCCACGACCTCTCATGTCAACCCTGTGCCTCCACGTCCCTAGATATCGTCCAAACACACATACCGGACGACAAAGCGCTTGATGGCCTTGTCCTTGGGGATCAACTTGGCCGTCGACACGCAGTGCACGCGCTTGACGTGGCCGCGGTTCTTCTTGTTACGGCCGTGGTTGCGTCGCTTGACAGTCATCTTTACTGCTTTTCTCGTAAAATGACGGTGGGAACCATTCGTTAGGGCCAAAACACACCAAGCGGGAAACCCCTACCCCTTCCCCCGCCATTCATTGGTGGGGGACCAGGTGCAATACAATTGGCCAAAAGTATCTCATTTCAACCAATAGTTGCGCTTCCTCGTGCACGTGTTGCCCTTTAGGATTGGGTATTGTCGATTCTTTTTGGCCAATCCGTTGTCTCGAGGGGTTTGGGCATGGCGCATCGGAACTGGGCCGTCTTCTGCGCTGGCTGTAGCAACCTCCTGGTCGAGTATGGGAAGCGCGGAAGCGGAACGTCATCCCTCGTCAAGCTCATCCCTGCAAGGATCCTCAAGTCGTACGTGACCGACATGGGGACCTGCCCTTCGTGCCATAGTATCTTTGCTAGACCATTTCAATACAAAGGTCAGCTCGCGTGGAAGCTCATGACGCGCAAGATATTTGTCAAAAAATAGAGGCAACCAGCTTCCAACACGGCCGTCAAACTTCATGTGCGCCGACTGAAACTCGCATGCGAGTCACTTCTGAACGTTGCTTGTGGCTTGCACCATCGCACGTTGCTGCATTCCATGGGGGCGTTATCGTTAACTTGGTAGTATTGACTACAACTCGATTCTATGATCTCTGCTGATGTTTACGCTGCAAATATCGCGCCTTTGCCGCGGCAACTGCATCATGGCTGGTCTTTTCCTTTGTCTTCTTGACGGATGGGGCGATTTCGATGGCGACCTCGGCTGGCCCTGATGCCTCTTGAAGGACGGGCACAGGTCGCTTGGTCAATGCATAGCACTCGTTCAGGGTAAGCCGTTTGGTCGGCTCGTACAGTTTTAGCCATGCAGGGTCGACGTCCAAGACATGCCGCATGAAGGCTACCCATCATGAGCATGAGCCACGCCACCGTGCAACATGCCTGTGGAACTAACCAACACAGCTAGACTTTACCTCGACTTGTGTAGACCAATTCGTGGTAAATGCACGTGTGGGGTGGGGACATTTCAACAAAGACGGACGACGGATGGAAATGGACGAGTTGAGTGCCTTGCGTGGCGTCGTTGGCAGGCGCGAGTACTCGGTATACTGGTTGCATCATGCACTTTTGGGCGCCGTGCTGAAAGAATCCAGCGCAAACTACACCACAGTGACCTCTCTGACATCAATACGTATGGAGCAACGTACCTGCCAGGCGGATACGGTCCAGAATTTCCATCGACTTGATGTCTGTCGAAGCCGGGAGTTGGAAAGCCCCGTGCTTGTTGGTGGGGGCATCGATGGCTTTGTCGACCAGGTCTTGAAGCTGTTGTTGGATGCTGGACGCAGTCTGGAACGCACGCGCGTGGAGTCCATGGATTTCACACCATCCAATTCGGTCCGACTGTTTTTTCCACGCATGAAACACTACGCAACTGCTTTGAGAGACGCTTTGGCAGTGACGAGCACGACAATTCCGTAATGTCTTGCGTACAGTTGAGTAGGGTCAAGTGGTCGCCTTTGGGGTGGTGGAATCGTTGCAGCAAGGGCGGCCGGCCATCCTTCTCCTGGTACGGCAGCACAACGTTCTCGACGGATAGCATGGCGACGATCCGAGTGACGTCCGCCGCACAATCCAATCGAATCGCTTCCAGCAACACACTTCAACACAAAAATCACAGTCAGAGGCATCGAATTGGTCATGAAAACGTGATGGGAATACCGTGCCAGCCGGGGTTCCAGTGGGAACTGCGCCATCGCCTTGCCCGTCGCGGTGACGTCGCCTGTGTCGTCCAGGGCGCCTACATTCAGTCGGTGAATACAACTGGCATCCCGTCAACGACGCACCGAGCGTGTACAATTGCTGGAGGGCGTCCAAGATCGAGTCTTCTTGGGGTGGGTCCAAGTACCCAAACCCGACAACGTCGTCGATGCCCAGGACTTTCAAGTACAAGATCGTGTTGGCCAAGTTGGACCGCTGAATCTCCGGAATTGTTTCGTTGAACATCGCCGAATACGATTTCTTGGAGTAGAGACGGTAGCACTTGCCCGCGCTCGTCCGACCCGCACGACCCGCGCGTTGTTGGGCAGAGACCTATACCAAAGGGCGAGGTGAATCGAAACGCCACCAGCCCTGATATCTGCTACGACCACACCTGCGAGATGGGCAGCACAACCAGCGATTCCATGCCCCGCACCGGATTGTACACCTAGCCATGCAATCATGCATCACTGGTACACAGGTGGATCAAGAGCTCTTGCAAGGGAGGACTCATGCACGGAACAACGACGATTTGGACGAGGTCCCCGACGCACCTTTTGCTTGGTAAAGCCAGCGTCGACGACGTACTTGACGCCATCGACGGTGAGCGATGTTTCGGCAATGTTAGTGCACACAATAATCTTGCGACTCTTTCCACATGGACTGAAGATGCGCCGCTGTTTGTCGCTGGTGAGGGCACCATACAAGGGTAGAATGAGCGTGTGCGGCAAAGCAGCTACGCCGCCGTCATGGGCGAGTTGGTCCAGTCGCTTGCGCAGGAGAGCACAGGCTTCTTCGATTTCTTTTTGCCCGGTCAAGAAGACCAAAATGTGACCTATCACCATCATCAAGTGCTGCCGTCGTCGGTGGCATGCCCAAGCCGAACTCTCTACCTTCTGGTTCATGCTCATGAATCTGCATGGTCGTGTCCACAGCCGACTGAATATACGTGGAGACTGGCCCCGACTTGCCCATAATTTGGTGCTGCTTGGAATGGTAAATGTCGACTGGAAACGACCGCCCAGGAATCTGAACCACGGGGCAGTTGTCGAAGAACTGGGAAAATTTGTCTGCGTCTAGAGTCGCCGACGTCACGATCAGCTTGAGGTCTCTGCGCTTCGATAGGATCGAATGCAGCAGCCCAAACAGAATGTCCGTGTGGATGCTTCGCTCGTGCGCTTCGTCCAGCATGACGATCGAGTACGCGGACAACAATGGATCTTGAAGGCATTCGCGGACAAGAATGCCGTCCGTCATAAACTTGATCTGCGTGCTTGCGCTTGTGTGGTCGTCAAATCGAATCGTGTACCCCACAGACTAGTTGGAACATCGTGGCGTTGAGTGGGTGGGGTCAAGGATAGAAAGGCAGCGACGAGGAACCTGAATAGAATGGCCGGACGCCGCCAACTCTTCCCCCACACGCTTAGCCACGGCGACAGTCGCTACTCGCCGAGGTTGGGTGATTGCAATCCGCTTGGATTTTGCATATCCTGCCTCGAGGAGGAACTGAGGAATCTGGGTCGTCTTGCCCGATCCTGTTTCCCCAATACACACGACAATCTACGTCACATGCTGGTATCATCGACAATGCTGCTGCGAAGGAAATACCTGATTGCTTTCGATGGTGTCCAATATTTGCTGCTTGAACTGGCCTACCGGGAGCGACGCTCGCTGAGCTTGGAACGCCTCCACATCCAGTTGAGTCGTGGCGACAGCGTGCTCGTCCTTGACAGATGGTACTTCCTCGCGGGGTTTCTTGTTTGGTCGTTCATGTCTACCCTCATCATCGCGACCATTACGTCGTCGACTGCGAGATCGACTTTCGTGGTCGTGGTTGCGTCTCGCAGGACTCCTGGATCTCGAGCGGGACCGCGGCATGTTTGCTCCTTGTGCCAATTTCAGCCAATCAAAACGATCAATCACGTTTATCTTGGACAAATACAGCTATACAGAAAGCAAGGTAGTTGCACAATCGAAAGGACACAATGCGACAGCTCGCGGCGGTGTGCGCGGCGGTGACCTGCAAGTCCCTTGCTAGTGTGTTCGCTGCAGACCCATGCACCTCGTATCCGTCGCTGACGGTCACTCCCCCGACCTGCACTGCTGTCCAAGTGGGGTAAGTGTGTTTGCACCGCGGCGAAGTGATCGATGTACATCTCAGGTCCAACACGCCTCATGTCTCCCACACATCTTCGATCTTGTCAAGTTGGATTGTAATCGTCGGGGGCTATGCTATCAGCACAGGACAGCCCGTGACGACCAACACTGTCATGTTGTTCGACCCAGCTGCCATCCCTGCATCTGTCGTCATCCCAACGTTGTCGGTGGGATATACTGTCCCCAAACTCATCGTACGACCCATATCGTTGCCATTCACTAACAGTGCACCCATAGCCAACGAGTGTACAACCAGGGTCACGAGCCGAGCACTCATCCATTGTCTGGGACGATGCGATTGTCATCTACGGTGGCCAAAACACTGACTTCATGAACGACATGTGGCGGTACGATGCGTCCAACATGTCGCCCATTGGCCTTATTTGTGCGGCTATAGACTGTGCGTGGGCAGTAGCGGAAGCTCTGGACGATGTACCGTCGCCACGAAAAAGAACGGTGGATCCAGAAAACACTGTGTGCGTTGTGTAGGGGACGAAGTCACTCCCTCGATGGGTTTTGTTCCCTCTGCGCGGAAAGGCCACTCGGCTCTGGTCTACGCCACCAACAGCACAACCATGGTCGCGATGGTGTTTGGCGGGATGCTCGGCACGACGTATCAAGTCCGTCGTCACTCTCTCGTCGGTGTGTTCTAATTCCGGCTACCTTGCAGGACACGAACGATCTCTACTTCACGATCATCTCCAAGTCCGCGGGCTCGACAGCGTGCCAGACCACTCGCCCGATCGTGCTGTGGCAACGTGTCACGACTGTCACAAATAGCACGGGGGGACGTCCGTCCCCGCGATCGTACCATACAATGGTGCTGAATCCCTCGAGCTCCGCTTCGCGCTTTTCAAACTGCGCGATCGTCTATGGCGGCCAGTCCACGGTCGACAACACAATCATGGACGACATGTGGTCCCTGTGCCCCGAGGTAGAGCCTTTTCTCTGGTCACCACTTGACACGTTTCCTGCGGGAAAAAAGCCATCGACGCCATCGAATACTCCCGTCGAGCAGCAAACGTTCGTGTGGACGCAACTGGCTCCTTCCGGGACCAAGATGCCGTTCCCTCGCTTTGGCCACGCAGCCATCGTCCCCATTCCGAACCGATTTATCATTTGGGGAGGCTCCTATCGGTACATCCTCACGTCCCTGTGCCATCCAGCCCACGCAATCGCACTAGCTTTCCCAACGATTACCTCAACGACGCCTGGGAATACGATTTGTACTTGCAACGATGGATTGCCCTGGCACTGGTTGTGGACGGCGCCACACCAATCTCCCCTCGCCGGTGCGGGTCGACATGCGTCGCGGAGGTGTCGACATTTCTGTCCATTAGGTTTCACTCGGCCACGTACACCGCCCAGCGCCAGCTCATTCTACTCGGGGGTCTCGATCGGTACTCGATTGCGAACGACGTACTGGAGCTGCCTCACTGTGGGGACAGATATTCTCTCAAGGATTCGTCGGCGATTCAATGCACGTACACGTCGTCGCAGTGTGCGGCTGGGTCGGTGGCCATGTTTTGCAATGCAACCGATGAAGTACAGACTTTGTCATGGCGTCGAGGAAGGTCCCTCGCGCCTGTGGATGACATGCTGGCGTTAGATTGTCTGCCAGCCGTGCCCCGCGGGGTATTTTGCCGCCGAAGGGGCGAGACAGTGCGGTGTCTGCCCGTCAGGTGGTGCACGCTGCCACTCGCGTTTTCATGTCGACCGTGGACAGGCACGTACTCGACAGACGGGTCGGCGAATTGCACCGACTGCCCCATGGGGACGTACAATGTGCAGTCGGCATCGCCGTCCTTGGCGTCTTGCGAGCGGTGCCCCATCGGAACGTTCTCCACATCCATCCGTGCCACGTCGTATGCGACGTGTCAAAGCTGTCCTGCAGGTGCGCACCGACTGTCTTGACGTCGCATCTCTTGCAATACTGTGCATCGTTTCCTTGAATCATATAGGATCGTTCTCGAACGTGGTTGGGTCGACAGGCTGCACTCCGTGTGCGGCTGGGACGTTTTCAAGTACGTACTCTCGACGACACACGACATGATCTGGTCAACAACATTGGAGCTTCAATGCACTGCGTACTACTGCCCAGGTGCCAACGCTAGCTTGTGTACGGCTTGCGTGGCTGGCACATTCAGTGCGGCCGCGGCCAGCTCGTGCTCGAACTGCGCCCCAGGGTCGTACACACCATTTCCATCCATGAGCTCGTGCTTGGCCTGTCCCCTGGGAATGTACAGCAATGCGACGGCGGCGCAATGCACGGCGTGCCCTCTTGGCACAGCGAGCAGTCGAGTCATGTACTGACAACAACGTTATCATCGCATTATTCGATCTCATGAACACACACACACCAGGGGATCGCTGGCGGACTGTGTTGCGTGCGCGGCGGGGTCATATGCCGATTCCTTGGGGCAATCCACGTGCACGTTGTGTCCCGACGGGTCGGCTTCGTCGGTGGTTGGCAGCTCCTCTCGGGCGTCATGTACACTTTGCCCCATGGGCACGTTTTCAAAAGCAATCAAGTCGACGTGCACGCCGTGTCCTCGCAGCACGTATGCACACCAAACTGGTACTTGTGTCCACCCTAATGCTTTAAGTGTCGGCGATGCTGACACGACGACCCAGGCTTGGCCGCATGCTTTGCATGCCCCGCGAATACCTTCACCAACGGCTCAACTCTGGCCACGTCAATGGCCGCTTGCATTCCGTGCCCAGTGGGGACTCAGTTGCATGCTGCGTCTGGCACGTGCACGAATTGCCCTCCAGGCACACGTCGCAACGTCAACACGTCGGGCTGCGTCCTCTGCCCACCAGGGTCGTTTACGGCGACCGAAGACGACGCTCAAGCCACACAATGCACCGCGTGTTCGCCCATGCAAGCATCCTCGAGCTATGGTACGAGAACCACAACGAACGTGGAGAACACTTCCATCACGTGCCGTCTGTACAAATGGCGGTAGGGTCATCGTCGTGCGATGGTTGCACCCTTGGAACGTACTCATCGAACCAGTGGAGCACGTGTTTGGCGTGCGCGACGCCGTGCCCCATCGGCCGCAACGGACTCGTGTGCTCAAATCAAGGCACGTGCGCTTACGGAGGCTGCACGTGCAACTCAAACTCGTACGGGTTTGCATGTGGGTCCATCGTGCAGTTGGCGGCGACGACCACCAGCGGCGTCATCTACTTTGCCACGTCCAACAACACGATTCTGTACGATAACGTGACCAACTCCGTGACGCTGCAACGAGAAGGCGGGTGCCGGGTACGTTGGACACCACCTTGGCACGATCATGTTGAATTTGGCGACGAGTTGGTAGGGCGCTCTTAGCGTTGTTGTGTCGACTGGTGGAGGCAATGCGACAGCGACCAACGGCGGGCTCTCTGTGGGGTGGACCGCCACTGTGACCTTTACGGACCAGCAAGTCACCAAGACACTGACGCTGCCCCTGCACACCGTCACGCAGGGCTGTGCTTCCCTTCGACTCGTCCTGTCTGATCCGTATCCATCGCAAGTATCGTCCAACGTGTCGGCGACGGACGGCGCGAATGTTGTCATTCTTGTACAAGCCACCACCGTTGCCACCACGAGTGTGCTCCAAGTACATTCGATTCCCACCACTCGATCGGTGCATGGCATGGTGTTTTGATAGGTCGTTGCCACCACGACTGGCTACAACATTTCGATCGCGGTGTCGAGCACCGCTGCGACGTCGACGAGTGTGACGCTGCCGCCCTTGGCCATGCCATCCATCAATACGTTTCTATACTTTGACACGAATGTCGATTTGACAGTTGTCCCGCTTGTGCCGGCAATGCTGGCCGCCCTCGAGGTGCACACTCCCCCCGGGATTCGTTTTGTGCTCACATGCCATCGTTTTGTGCAGGCGCAATTTGCTTTGAAAGACTGGCGGTTTGCACACAATATGAATGGGACTCCGGCGTTTATCAACGACGCCGCGGGGCTGTACACCCGCTTGAACGGTGCCACCATTCATCTTCGCCACGCAGTTGTCTTGCCAACGAAAAACTCAATATGCCGTTTGTACTGGTAGCCATCGCAAGCGTCGCGGCCACACCGTTCCATGGCGAGTTCCTCAACGCGACCTATCTGTCGAGTCTTCCATGGGCACCGGGAGCATTGCGACAAGTGGTCGTTTTCACAGCCGCCACAGCGATCGCGGCTTCGACGTCCGCCGCCAGCATTCGACAGGTGCTCGTCAAAGCCTTCCATTGTAGCATTGGCGACCGAGTGAGGCGATGTCTGTCTAGGAATGCGTTCAAGCAAACGCAATTCCTTTGTTTTTCACATCGACCGGCGCGTTTCCCACCATGTCGGCGTTAGCGTCAAACATGGGAATTGGAGCGATTCGATCCTACACGCCAAGGTGCGTGTCAAAGCGACCAAGGCACACTGACATGCCCTGGGCAGCACATTTGTGACAACGCTCGGACAACTTCTCGAGGCCGAATCCCCGGTAAAATCTCTTTCCACACAGACCTTTCAAACCATAGCGTCGTAAGCGGTGGTGGCGACGTGGACTCAGGTTGGATTTTACGTGGTGTCGAACCCGTACACGCTCGTCCAGGCTGCGTCTGGCACCCGGCAAGCGGTGACGTTGTCGTTTCGGAAAGCTACAGCGATGGATCCATCCCCGATTTTTGTCGTGGCAAATGCCCTCGGCCTTGGGGTTCTCCAACTCACGCTTTTCACAAGTCTTTCATCGTGCTCGCCCCCGCCAGCAGCCGCCCCGACATGGCCAGTGTCGACTGGCTGGATCGCTCCGTACTCGTTAACGACCGACCTTGCTGCCCAGTGGACACTGCAAACAAGTCCTTCGACTCAAACAACGCTGGTTGCACAGTCGTCGCCACAAGGTCCAGGCATGACGATTCAAACGAGCTCAAAAGCCAGTTATGCCCAAATGGTTCCTGTGCATCTCCAACCCGCCACCCCGCTGATTGTGCGCGCGTATGTAAAAGGCTCCGTCTCCACGTACGCACTCGCGTTGAACTGTGAGCATGTGCTATATCGGCATGAATTGTTCAGAGGGTCCATCGAACTCGTTCTGTACGCATCAAACGGTGCAACTCGGGTGGCGCTGCCACTGCTGACCGTCAATCCCAGGTGTCGATCCTCGAACGCTAGCCGTCGATCCATGCTGTGGCTGATTCCCCCGTGGTTTGATCTAGTCTTCCAGATTGGCAATTCGTGTATGCTCGTGTGATCTTGAACGACACGACAATGTCGCTACAGCTCGTCGTCAACACGTCCACGACCCTCCAAGTCGCAAACCTTGGCATGTACCCCGAGCCAGCGTTTGCATGCCAGTAGGAGCTGCTACGACGTAGCCGTCTTGTCGGGATCGCCTCACACACGTGGACAGGTGCGGGCCAGGATTTTTTGTTCACAAAGGCGCGTGCCAGCGCTGTCCGAGTGGATTTTCGTGTGGCGGTGGGGTCCTGTCGGCCTGCACCAAGCAAACGTACTCATTTGGGGCGTTTGCTACATGCAAACCATGCCTCCCTGGTGCGTCGTTGACGTGAGAGAGGTCGTTCCATGTGGTCCGGAACGTAGGATGGACTTGCTCGGGCGGTCTTGCGTTGCCGTGCCCTAAAGGCACCTACACAACAGACGCGACCACGTGTGTGCCATGCCCCGCTGGATTCAAGTGTTTCCAAGGCCAAAAGTACAACGGATGGTGTGTGTTATGGAGGTTCATGGGAGTGTTAGGACGTCGTGTGCAGCGGGGACATTTGCCCCCGGGAATTCCTCCGTGTGCAGTCTGTGCTTGCCTGGAACGTATGCTAGCTCGGGAGGGTACTGTACGCCTCGGCAGCACGTTTGATTGTTGACCCGATCGATGGAGTAGCGCCAAGGATTGTGCGGTGTGTCCGCCAGGATATACCTCGAATTACCGTCGGGACCACTGCATTCCGTGTGCGGCTGGAACGACATCCACTCAGGTGTGTGTTTTGAGGTCCATTCAAGATGAAAAGAGAGCTTGAAATGGATGGCATGGAGTAGGGGGAGAAGGGGTTTCGGTGCAAGTCGTGTGAAAAGAATACGTTTGCTCTTGCTGGAGCGACGACTTGCACAAGTTGCCCCAAGGCACATGCCTCGTGCAAATTTATGGATTTGACGAGTGTTGTGAGTAGGGGTCGATGACGCTACTTCCAGGGTCCCTATGGTGCTTGGCCTGTCCGTCCACCTCAACCGACCCCCACTGCCTTCCGTAAGGCGAGACGAACACAGTTGGCACTTAATTCCACCTTGAGTCACTATAATTGCAGCCTCGTGCCATGCACACCCTGGCTAGCACCCGAACTCGAATGGCTACCCATTCCACACCCTGACTCGAATCGCTCGACCACACAGTTCGAGGCCATCCAACTCCAACGCTTTCTTCAACGCGTCTTGAACGTCAAATGCAACGTGAACGACCGATTGCGGTACGCCGGTGGCCGACACGTCCCGGTGAAAATGCGCGAGGGGACCGCAGATGCTAAACATGCGGCGAAGCGCGTCGCTGTTCGCTCGTTTTGAAACGTTGGACACGTGGACTTGAAACCGAGGCGGCTTTGAGATTGGAGCCGTCGACGATGATGAACGACGTCGTTTGGGGATCGTAAAGGCCGGCTCCCAGGCGTCGGATGCAACGGACCGGGACCGCTTCTTGGTCTTGTCCGTACTGAAAAGATCGCGGGGGAGCGAAGGTGGCGACCGACGCGATGGAGACTGGTGATCACGGATGGTGGAGCCCCCGTTTTGCGGGCCGTAGCAGCTTGGTTTGGAGTGATGGGCCAGATGGGCTTCGCGGGCTGGATCGCGAGGATTGGACTTGTCGCGTTGAGGGTGCTGGCTCATTGAACGATGCCGCTGCATGTGGCCAAAAGAAGGAGCGATGCTTTTTGACCGCTTTCGGTTCAACGTATGGCGGAGGTCTCCTTCGGCGAATCTTGACGTCGACGGGTGAAGGATGGACCGTGGCATGGATGGCTTGGGCTGATGGGACCGACTCCCGTAACTGGGTTCGTCTATCTCGTCCGGACTTGACATGGACAAATCGACTACATCATGCCGGGAAACACTTTTCGATCTGGAAGGCGTGTCATGTCGATGCGATTCGCTTTTCGACCGAGACGAGAGTTCCAATCGATGGGTTACGCTCATGGATCGGCTGGAGTCGTGTGTGGCTCGCTCACGCGTTGGGCGTACCGGACCATGATCTTGGCCGGCCGACGTCCTCTGGTTTTCT
This sequence comes from Aphanomyces invadans, assembly GCF_000520115.1. Lineage (NCBI taxonomy): Eukaryota > Oomycota > Saprolegniomycetes > Saprolegniales > Verrucalvaceae > Aphanomyces > Aphanomyces invadans. Next base: position 196,153 of record NW_008580153.1, read on the forward strand.
TTCGGACCGTAATGACTCCTCGATCTCTCGCGGGGCCGCTCTACCCGACGATTGGGGCGGTCGTGGGTCCGCTCTTTGCTTCGGCCTTTCGCCCTGTCGTCGGTCGATGGTCGACAGTGACTCTTCGATCTATGCCGGTCGTGGTTTGACCCACACTTCTCATACTTGTCGCGGCATCGACTCTTGGATCGATCCCGCGAGATTGCGCCATTGCGAGGTCGACTTTGCGACCGATCTTTTCCGCACTTGTGCCTTGTGTCCCATCGGCTGTTGCCCCCACGCCGCATCTTGCGTCGATCGTCGTCGTCTTGAAACCGGTCATGTTCCCAACGCTCCGGGCTGTCGTTGCGGCTAGACCGCCGCTCCCACGTCCGTCCCCGGCGGTCATCAGGGCTGCGTTCGTCGGGACTTGGTTGTGTTTTGCGCCGAAACTTGCGCATTTTCTTCTCGACTTTGGCCATCATGTCCTTATTGCATCGATCGCCGAATCGAACCTTCAATTGTCGGCCCATCAATGTTTCTCCGTCCAGCAACAAGGCCTGAACCCCTTCGTCCGCTGTGGCAAACGTTATGTGACCCCATTGCGGCTGCGAACCCCGCCGAAAGTACCGAATGTCGCCGCAGTGCTTGAAGAAGCGGCGCACATCTGCATCCGTCGCGTTACTGCTCAGGTTGCCCACGTAAAACACGCACATATCCATCGACGGATGGTATGGGATGGTGCGCGACAAGCCAGATGCAGAGTCAGAGGACAGCTGCCTCGCGTGGGAGTGAGACCGAAGGCGGCGAGAAAATGGAGTAGTTGAAACGGGCGGTGACCGCGGTCGCGATTTGGATCTGTACAACGTGGGGTGCCGCACGGAATCGGGGCTGTCCGGTCGCACTCTCGACGTGGATCGATGGACTCGTGAAGGTGATACGGAAGTGGGCGCGTGGGAAGCCACGGATGACTGAAGGGTGCTGGTTTGAGGTGCTTTCGACGATAGGGTGTCGACGTCGCTGCGAGGTCGGGACTTGTCCCGCGGGTCGGCTGGCCGACGCTCGTAGTTGTACAGACCGCGCATGCTTTCGAGTCGCTTTTCTGGCGCGGGCACAGGTCGCTTAGTTGAAGTCAATGGCGTTGGCTTTCGAGTGGGAATGCTCCATGATTCATCCACTGCGGCCGGTGCTGTTGAAATCTGATGGGGAGGCGACGGGATAGCGGCTGGCAGGGGAAGCGCCGGACTGATCGGAGATGTCCATTGTTGTTGATCTCGACTCTGCGCTGCTGCTGCTGCTGCTGCGTAAGCGTCGTGTTGAAGCAGATGCTCGAGAATCAACTTGTTTTGCTTGATAGTCGCCCACTCAATTGCTGTCTTGCCATTATGAAAGGACAGGTTTGGATTCGCGCCTTGCTTGAGAAGCGTCACGACGTTCTCGACGCTTTCGACTTCGCATGAGTACGCCAAGAGCGCGCCAAGCGTGTTGTTTTCTTCGGGCACGTACACCTCTGGTGGCGTGTTGGTAGGGGGTAAAAGGGAGTCAAGCCACGACGGATCTAGCACGAATGTCATGGCGTCACACGCGTAATGGACATGATCACATCGTACCAAGGTTTTGTTCCTCGAGGTCATGGCCTCCATCACCGAGGAGTAAATCGTCCAGGGTCGGCCCGCCGTCGACCATTGCCGCCGCCGCCGTTGGAGCTGTGGCGGATTTTGTGGACTTTCAGCTGATGGCCACATTCGATTGGCTCATACGACTATCCAATCAGATCGTTCTATTTCCCAAAGATTTGAGCCGTTCAAGAAGGCGCGACCATGGGAATCGGGTGCGCCAGGTCCACCCGACAACAAGGGGCAGAACGATCCGAGCTTTGCCGGCGGCGTTGAGCCCACCAGGATATACCTCCAATTACCGCCGGGACAAGTGCAATCCGTGTGCGGCTGGGGCGGTATTTGGTGTTTCGGAGGTCCATTCTCGATGAAAAGTGCATGAAACGGCTGGCATGGAGCAGGGAGAGGAAGTGTTTCGGTGCAAAGCTTGTGGAATCAACACGTCTTACCAATAATGCCGTTAGTAGACGAGGTGCGCAGCATTTGCCTGGATCCCACGGAACCCAACGACAACGACTCGGAACGACATCCCTGTCTGCACAAGGGACCATCGCTTTCATGTTGGGTGTTTGACCATGAGGGGCATGGCGTAGCACCCACCGATTGACTACTGTGACGACAATTTTGCTTGCGCTCCCTCGGACGACAGAGTGCGTGGCGTCGGTATCGCAATCATATTTCCGTCATAGTCTCGTGGTTTGTTTAGGGCAAACCACGAGACTACGACGGAAATATGATTGTAATTCGAAGTGATGTTCGACGAGAACCGTGCTCAGCAAGATATGGTGCGAATGAGCGCGACGACCCACTTCTGCTTCAGCTCGTGGGAGAAGTGGATTTTGTTTTTGCCGTCAAGGGCACGTATCTGCGAGGCGCAAGCCCCGACGTGACTTCGTTGGATGGAACGTCCGCGCACATTGTGGCTGCAAGCTTCGGGAAGTTGACATTTGCTCGTCCATGGTGCTCTCTTAGAAGACGAACACTATGCAGGCCGTAAGTATCCACCGGTCCATGCGTTGCTCGGTCGAGTGCACGACTATTGTGGGGATTGCAATGCGTGCCAAGAACTGTGGATCCCCAATTACTCTCTGTGCTGATTGACGGGAAATTGCGGCGGCCGAGATTATCAACGAGCTCACTGGGCGCAAGCAACACTACTGCCAATGGCACACTGGACACGACAATATCGCCGACTTAGCCTAACTTACCACATCTCCGAGACGCTCTGACACCGATATTCCATCGGCAGATTACGGCCAGCGACGTGTCATGCATTATGTGTAATGCATTAGCGCAAGGACGACGGTCCGTTGTTCGTGCCAGAGGCCTCGAGCTTGGCGGCGAAGGGGGCTGGTGGGGGAACGACCGTCTCGATGGGCTCGAGCTGGTTGGTGTCGTCCATGAGGTTCACATCCATCTGCAGAGGCTTCTGGCCATAGTCAATGGACGTGAGAGGGTTGTGCAACATTTACCTCAGATTTGGTCACAACACCGTTGTCGTTGGAAGGCTCCATCGTCGTGGCGACAGCGATCCGTTCTTCGGTCGCCGCAGCGCGACGCCGCCACGTGGACTTCCCCTAACCTATCCATCAGTCTCGATGCAATCTCCATGTCCTCAAGGATTGTGGCGTACAGGAGATCTCGCATGGTCGAGACACCCCAACTTCGCGATGTGAGCATCCATCAGCGTCGGTAGCGCCGACGTCAATGCCTAAAGGTCGCCATGGCGTAGTGGATGAGCGCACCAGAACGAAGTGGATCGTAATGTACAGTACCATATCCGGGTATTTTTTCGTGGCTATGATGCCAAGTGCTTCGAGGAACATGGGATAGGCTATCCGACGCACTCCTTTCGCTTTGACTTTGACAAAGATGAGATCGATGTCGACTGTCGAAAAATGCCCACCCACAAGGTCGGGACATTCACGGCAAAACTTGGCAAAATTCGCATTATCTACCATGCGTCGTATCAGAGCTGGAATCACATGGATGCGTACCCATGGTGACTTCTGACGTGCCGTGGGCACCGGTGCGGCCATATCGACAGTAAAATTGAAACACTCCTCGGAGAAGGGTGTGAGGGTCGTTCGGGTCGCCGTCGAGTGTTGCTTGAGGACATGGTGTCGCGACGGACATCTTCGAACATCCCAATTAATGACAGAATGAGAAAAGATGCAAGTACCGTTGCCACAGACGCGTCGAGTAGTGGGCAAGATTTCGTCGACCGGATCGTACGTCGATGCTTGATTTTATCACTTGGACGCTTACGAGTTGCTGCTGAGGATGCCACTTGTCCATAGAGTCGAGTGAACACGTCTTCCTTCTCATCCGTCTTCGATTCCATCGTGCAGTCGTGAAGAGAGCGCTGTAGAGGCAGGTGATAGCCGGGCTGTCGTGCTGCTGGTGGTGATGGGGCGGCAGAGAAGACGGGGCACCTGCCGAACTTGGCGCGAATACCCTTTGGCAATTTTGACAGAAACGTTCAAAATGAATGCCACACAGCCAATTAAATGAATCTTTGAATTATATGTGATAAATGTGAGTTCATTTATTTGAAATTGTGTCGACGTCATCTGTACAATGGTGACGTTAAACGGTTCATTCATGTTCACGTCCACGGAATGGAATACTGTAAACCGCGACTTCAATGGGTGGTCTCTGGATAAAGCCAAACAAATGTATAACTCTATCGTCGAGATAATGCATGACGACGGGGCAATGTCGAAGCAATGTAGATTGCGGTGATGGCCATGTGGCCGGTATTCAGCGGTTTCTAGAAATTTGGAGGGAGAGCGCTTCCAACGTCCGGATAAGCATATCCGGTATGGATCTGGAGTACTAGTATTGAAATATTCGTGGAAAAATAAATGTAGAGACTTTGTTTTATTCCGAGCTAATTTTACTATGGAATTTTTACATTGATGGCAATATTATATGCTGGAAAATGAACAGAACTTCATAAAAATATTCATATTGTGCGGCGTATAAATATTGCCCTCGTCCCACGACGACGTGCAGATTCCGCAGTCCTGCCCGCAGCATTGGCATGGAGGAACCGATGCATGAAGAAGAGGAATGCCGCGTATGTCGTGGCGAAGAAGTACGTGTGTCCTGGACGTATAGATGCATGGGAAATCGTAGTAATTTGAGTGTAGGAGCCTGGACGCCGTCTCTTTGCGCCATGCAAGTGCAGCGGCTCCATTCGGTTTGTTCACTCGGACTGCTTGACTGAATGGCTCGCGATCTGTAAGAAGGACATATGCGAACTATGCGGCTACAAGTTCTCGTTTCAGCCTGTGTACGCAGAAGGGTCTCCAAGGACGCTTCCGACGCAGGAACTGCTTTTGTCCGTGGTCATCGTTGCACTCAAGAAATGGCTGCCACTGGTTATTCGCGCCGTGCTGGTGTTTCTCGCTTGGGGCGTCGTCGCACCATGGTGCACGAGCTGGTTGTATCGGCTGTGGCTGTTGCGTGCTGCAACGATGGGGTCGATGAACTTGAACGACCGACTCCAGAATTACGACTTGATCTTGGCGGATGTGCTCTCCGGCATTGTCTTGGTCGTTGTGATAGTCTGCTCTTTTCTGTCGCTGATGAGTTTCGCGGATTTTTTGCGCTTCAATATGGACCGCATAATGGAAGAGCCGCTGGTACACGACGACGCAGAGGAACTCCGCCATCGCGAAATGCTCGTGGCGCAAGAGATGGAAGCGGTTGAGATGGCCGTGCCCCAGCCACTGCACCAGCAGCCCCTACAACGTGGCCAACAGCATAACCACGCCCGCCGCCTCATCGAGCGCATCGACGGTGTTGATGAGTGGCTCGGTGACCATGATGAGAGCGATAGCGACAACGATGCGTCCGATGATTCCGACGAGGACGGCCCGAACGGGGTCGAACTGCAGTTTGCTCGTCGCGTCCACGAGTTTCGCGTCCGCCAACCGATGGCTGGCCAGCCTGAACCGGTGGCACCACTGCCCCAACGTGACATGCATCCCCGCCGCCTTCGCCTGCGAATTCAAGACAACTTGCCACTGTTCGACCACGCGATTCAACTCATCCCACACGCCGCTGTATTCCGGCCGCATGTCGCGCGCAACGTCCGCCCCGATCCCCGCGTCGCAGAAGCGAACAACGCAAACCCACGTCGGCGCCGACCGCTCAACGGCCCTGCCGCGCGAAACAACGTTCGGAATAATCAAGGCGATGGACTCAACAACCCCTGGGACGATGACCTGGACCACATGGAAATCAATATTGCGATGGACGAAGTCATTGGGTTCCGCGGCCCCCCATACGTGTTGCTGCGCAACGTGTGCTGGTTTTTGGCTTTCAACGGCGCGTACCTCGGCATCTTGGCTTTTTTACCGTACACCCTCGGCAGCACGATTGTCGTGTCCATCGCCAAAGGATTGAACCAGGTCGTCGGCGAAGAGGCCCATTTCGATCCTGTGACCTCCCTGGGGTTTGATGCCTCCAGCGGGTGGGCACACTTCGTTGGCAAAGTCGCCAACACGACCAGCCTCGGGCAATCCCACGGCGACTGCCTCCAACTCGTCGACGTCCTCACGTGCGGTGTGGGGTATTTCGGTTTCTGTGTTGCGGCCATGTCGTGGCGCGTGATGGTCAACACGATCTCGCTGTACACTCCGCACCCGCTGCTCGCAGGCATGCTCGGCTTCCTCAGCTGCATGAATGCCCTGGTTAAGGTCGGCGCCCTCCTTCTGCTCAAGATGATTGTGTTGCCCATTATTCTCGGGTATGGCCTGGACGCTGCGACGCTCACGCTCTTCTTGGCATCGCCATGGGATCGCCTTGACTTTTTCTTGGACCAAATGCTGACATCTCTGATGGTGCATTGGGTCCTCGGTATCAGCTTCATGCTGTTTGTGACGGTGGCCGTTCTACAGCTCCGTGAAGTCATGCACCCCGATATTCTCGCCGCGACAATTCGCCCCCAAGAGCCCAACCAAGACATCTTGAAGAGCATGCTGGCCGAATCGAGCGTCAAGCACGCGCGCCGCATGGTCCTCTCCCTTGCAATCTACGCCATGCTCTTGACGACCCTCGTCTTTCTCCCCGTGCGGTTGGCTTATATGGCTGTGCCGACCCTCTTCCCCCTCCAATTTACGTTCCATTACGTCTTTGCGCCACTGCAAGTGCCGCTCGAACTCGTCCTGGCCCACATGACAGTGCTCAACATCCTTGACACGTACAAACACGAATTGGGCCACATGCAGGCGAAGTGGATGTCGACGCTGTGCCGCCGCTTGGGCCTCGTTGAGTACTTACTCCCACGGGTTCCCGCGCTCCCTACTGGTGCATCCCCCTCGATCGATGATAGCATCATCTTGGGTGTCCCCCCGCTCAGCTTCAATCCTGTGAACGACCCCCCGCCAGTCCAGGAACGTCTGTACGGCGCAAGGTACGTGCCGTGGCCGGAAGATGGCTTGGTGGACCCGACTGTCGTCGAATACAATCTTCTCCCCCGCACGATTCCAACCCATTTGTCGCTTCGACTGGGGGCGTTGATGGCGTGCTGCTGGGTCACAACGGTGATCATGATTGGCATGACGACGATGAGCCCTCTGTATCTTGGCCGGCTGTCGATGGCCATGTTGGAACAATTCTCGGGCCTCCGCCACGACTCTTTGAATGCCGCGGCTGGTGTTGTCGCGATGTGGGTCCTCATCAACGGCTTCAAGCTGTGCCGAGTGTTTAGCATTCAAGATAGTGACGTGCATCCTCAGCTGCTCGCGCAGGGTTTTTCGATGCGGCACTTGAGCAGGACGGCCCTCGTTCAGTTGGGTGTGACTTGGTCGATCGTGTTCCCAGTCCTGATTGGGCTTGTGGGGTCGCTGTTGCTCCAACAAGTTCTTTCCTGGTCGCATCTTCCACAAGTTCGTCTGCAGTGTCGTTGTCTCCGGTCCAGTCTAACTTCTTTCTTGGCTGTAGATGCATGCGTTTGGCTTTGTCGTGCTGCACCTATTTGTGTGGTGCATTTGCTATTTCCCCCTGACCAAGCGCCGCCACAATCAAAATGTCGAGCCGGAGGTAGTTGCCGCAGACGCTCCTGCCCCAGTCGACCGCATTGACGAACTCCGCCAAGCCGAACCAACCGTGGTCAACTCGATGCAACTGGGGTTCGAACAGTTGCGATTCCACGTGCAGTCGAACGACGATGGCGTCGAACACGCGCGCGACCTGCGCCACCGGCGTTTCGACATCCAGCGCTTTCACGACCATGTAATTGTTCCGTTGGGACGGGCGATCGTGGTGTGCACCGTGCTCCCGTGGATGTGCACCAAGGCGTATGCCATGCTCGGATGGTCCAACTTGAACGAAACGCACGTGTTCCGCGCGGCGTTTGCGACTCAAGTGTTTGGCCTCGCCATAATCACGTCCAAGTCGACCGCATCGAGTTGGTTCCGTGCGCTGCACGACTCGATTCGGGACGAGCGGTACCTTGTTGGAAAGCAATTGCAGGACATGGTCCGATAGGTGTCGAGAAGGGATTGATCGCGCAGTAGGTGCATCCATAGAGCAAGATGAAAAATAATAGTCGCCATCGTGTTATGAAATATGGTCTAGTGAAGTGGCAGGGGATGCATGGCTGGGACGAAACCAGCGGCCATGGCGTCGGCGGCGGATGTGGTCGGTCAGCACCAATTCGAGCCCCAATGAAAGGTGCCACTAAAAATAGGGGCGCAACACCCTCCGCTATTTTAACGATCAAGTGCTGACCTGCCCAGCCCTTCACAGCACCGGAGAAGCTGCCGCCGCGCCGCTCCATCCGCGTGGGATATCATCATGTCCATCTTTGGCAACTCGGATAGATTCGTCGCAGATGCAGGTACTCTCGTTGCGTGGGTCTTGAGGTTCATGGTGCGTCGCCTACAGCGAGGTCACCCGGGCCCATTTACCACAGCCACGTCGAATCACTGGAGCATTCGCCCAAGAAAGGTGCGATTGCCCTTCGACGAGATCACGCGCAGCCCCAACCAGATGCGACGGGAGGGCATGGCCATCGGGATAGCTGGATCAAGGGTAGGGAGGAAAAAGGACTCGATCGCCACCCCGCCCGTCGACTCACACCACTCTAGGGCAATTCTCGCCCAGCATTTCCATCCACGACTCGGGTGCGGAAACATTCCGTCGGTCACATGCACATGACAGGTCATCCAGGCATTCATCTGTCGCCGAGTCACTACGACGCGGACGTTTCCATCATCAAGTCTCGGTTCCCAAGCCTCAGTTTTCCAAAATCCGAACGCTTCTTGTCGCAGAAAGGTGCAGCCCTCTCCCATATGTCGTTCATCCGAGTCACATTTTGGCAGTATGCATGACGGACAAACGCCACCAGCGCGAACTCATCGCGACCGACAGCCCAGGACCAAAATACAACGTGGAAGTGCGGCAGTACAAGACACAAGCACCCAAGTACACGTTTCAAAAAGGCCAAGTCCAGTGTGTGAAAGCGGGGTCACCAGTCAAGAGGTAGGGAGCCAAAGGCCTCTTTGCTCGGGAGCTTACATTCAGGGCCTTTCACAGCCATCGAGAGTCCTGGCTGTCTGTGATCAATCGAAAAGGCGTCCTCTTGAGCCCTCCAGCGCACCAATCTAGGACGGACGATATGTCCAACGTCGCCCCGTCGATGCTTGCGTCGGAGAACCAAACGAGTGTACGTTTCGCACGGCATCCCATCCGTCACGAGAGTCTAGGAATACGGGATGCGACCGACGTCCACGTCCAAATTCGGCACCGCGCCCCGGTTTGGGCTTCGAGAAACGCGACGAAAAGACCAAAGTACCGTCGGCATGCAGCGAGTGCAGTACATCTCAGCGCGGCATGCTCGGGAAAACATGGGTATCGCTTCGGCAGTACACAGGAAAACCCTTTGATTCACGCATTCCAGGCGAATTCTCCCCTGGCCCCATTTACACTCCCTATAAACCCCCGCGCCCGGGCGGGCGCCTTGCGCCAGCTACAAAGTTGAGTTCGCCGACCAAGTACGACGAGATACGAGGTACTTTGTCCGCCTTGGGTGCCCTGCACTACATGTCGACCTCCTAGCGCCAGACACAAACCTGAGCAGTCGAAGTTGTTGGCTATCGGGAAACATTCGAAAGAACTCGGGGCGCGAAATCATGCTGATGAAAACGGGCGACATGGCTCCTGGCCCGGGGGCGTACTCGCACTCATCGTCCGCATTTGCCAGCGCTAACTTTTCACACAATGTCAAAGTGAAGCGAAAGGATTTACAAGCACACGTACGTCGTTCCCATGCGCCCTCGGATGATGTACTGGTGGGTCTAGGCTCCGCCAAGGGGTGGTGGCTGGAATGGAAGGAGCCCGCGAGGTCGACCTTCACCGAAAGAACCCACCATTCAAGACGTCCCAGTCGAGCCCTCCTCGAGTCCCCACGCAGACGAAATCCCCCCGCCGACGGCAACATGATCATCCTGGTAGCAATCCTTAATATATGCCACTTCGGTGCCGGCTCAAGCACGTAAACAACACTTTGCATGTTCGAAGATGACTTTTCAATATTGATAAAATATTCAGTGCCAGAGGTCGTTTCAAATTCCCCGCCTTCGGTAAAAAGGCACTTTGGATTTGTGAAAATACTTCTTCCTGGCGCGACGACAATGATGGATGGAGAAAGTCCGTGGGGAACAAACACCGACCAATGCATATGCGACTACTCGGAAGTCGCGATGCGCGACGCTACGATAGAGAACTGGAACAACATGTGGGACGACGACCTGGTCGACAACGGGTGTGAAAATGCACCACTCGACCAGAGAAAAGTCCACGACGAGATGGCAACTTTGCTGGACGAAGGCGTTGTTGATTACACTTTATGTGTCGAGAAACTGTGGGAGTGTGAAGCGAGTCTCGCGGGATCAAGCAACTTGGATGTCGCTCCACGACACTTCCGTTTCGACAATCTACAGGATCACGTGGAATCCGACAAGAGCAAACATGTTGATCACACGTGGACACGAACGGATACAAGAGGATATGGCAGGGCGGCGGTATTCGAAGCCGCATCGACGGGTCATGCAGACGTGATCACCCTGTCATTGGAGGAACACTCCATCCTTTACACACTCACGTTTCCAGATTACTACTCTTGTGTGGACGTGCTGGCGTCAGTGGTCAAAGTTTGCGATTTGGGCCTCATTGAAGCGAGCCGTGAAGTCACGCATGGCAATCATGTGAGGACACAATTCCAATGCGCGTTTGAAGTGAGCCAAAAGGTTCCACTGTCCACGGCTCAGGAGGGATTCGACATGTCGACAACACTCTTAAGTGCATGCCCTTGGACAATCACAATTGCCAACATTGGGTCAGCTTGGCGCATTCAACCCCCCACTTCCAAACACAACCACGAGCTAGCACTTCCCTTGCTTATCCAGCCTCCAGTCGACGCGTACAGATCAATCCCCAGAGCTTTGTGGAGTTGTGACCCGTTTGCCGAATTCCTCTCGGCGAAATGGTGTCTCGAGCAAGACATGGAAAACGCTCTGGTTGTCCAGCACCGTCAAATCCCCCCATCAGGCGGCTTGCATGTTATCAGCGACACCCCGTCGTTGTGTGGACAACATCACCATTTTCACGACACCGTCACGTGTCTTCGCACTGCGCTAGCCATCTTCCCCATCCAAGAAACGTTTCCCACCGGGCCATTTCAAACGTTGTTTGATGCCGAAATGGCTTTTCGCCAGTGGAATTCCAAACGAGACTTCGAAACACGACTGCGGCGGGAAAAAGAGGTGGGGGCAAATCGCCCTGTGACATTTCGTTGTCGTCACTCAAGGGTGGGTAGCTGTCCATGGCACGTGCAATTGACTCGTTGTGACAGAACCAAGCTGTACTGTGCCTCGTCGATGCATTTACTTCACAGCCACAGTGCCAGTTGCGACCGTGTCAAGGACCACGTCGTTCACCCCATCGACGACTTGGACACGCCGTAAGAGGCAATGTAGTAGGATTGCATTAATGCATGAAACATGGCGAAGAACGGTTCACGATCGACGGCCTTCGATCTCGTTGCGGCGCACGATCTGCGCAATTTGCGTTAGTGCCGACGTGTCCTTGGAGATTTGGTTTTGCCGTAAGTCCAACGTTACCACACGCGTGTTCTTTTCCAATCCTTCGTACAACGAAATGGCGTCGGATTCCTGGAGTTGGTTGCCGCTCAAATCGATGACAGAAAGAGCGCTGTCGGGGTCCAAAAAGAGCCTGCACAACGCTTCCGCAGTTTCCGACGCAAGGGCGTTGTTGCTCAAGTTCAAAATCGACAGCGATCGATGGCCGACGAGACCTTCGAGAAGCAACTTGCCCCCTTCGTCCGTGAGGCGATTGAGCCGTAGGTTCAACTCGACCAAGCTCGTGTTGCATTTGAGACCACGAGCCAAGTACCTTCCGCCTTCCGCGTGAATTTGATTGTCGCACAAGTTGAGCGTTGATATGACCTAACACGTTGAGGTTAAAATGAAGCCGAAGGATGCCACTCGCACCGAGGTGGGCACGAGGAGCTTGGCCAAAAGGCGGGCGCCATGGTTGGTAATCTTATTGTGGGACAAATCTAACGTTGTGATCGTGGTGTTCTTGATGAGGCCCGTCATGAGCATGCGAAGCAAATCGTCGTCCAACAGATTGCTTGGGAGCTGCAGCGTCGACAGAGTCGTAGTCGCCTTGATCGCATGCGAAAGAGATGTGGCGTCGCTAATTTTCATTCCGAACAGCATTCGCTCGTACTTCATACCGATGTTCTTGACGCCGTACGACAGCTTGAGCTTGGTCAAGTTGGGCAGGCACGACGTGACTTCGTGTACGTCCAAGTGGGACAAAAGCTGGTCGATTTCAAGCGAGAAGATGTGCGGCGCGCTCGCGTGGACCTTGGTCAACAAGTCGGCGTACGTGCCATGGCCATTCGAGTTGGTCGGGTCGAATGCCTCCAGTTCTTCTTGCAAATTGCGCTCTACACAGAGACGGTCAGCACAAGCAATGCAGGCACGCTCGCGAGATCGCACCCAAGTACAATTGCTTCCAAGTCAGGCCATGGTGCGCAATTTGCAAGTTCGACCATCCTGCCCGGTGCAGACAACAGCGCTTCCAAAAGTTTTCGTCGTGGATGTGCGGAGCCGTTGCCACGATGTGCAAATCGAGAGGGAGGCGCTGCGTCACTTCGGGCAGAAACCTCGTCGGGATACCCGCCATGGGGTTCGCTTTGGTGCTAAATCGTTCGGTGACGACTTTGATGCACATGATAACCAACGAGTCAATGTCGCGCTTGACGACTTTGTTCGGATTGTCCGAGTCTTTCACGTCGGCGACATTGCGGGGTTTGTACTTCTTCACCTGGTCGGACAGCGAGCAAACAGCGGTAGTGGCGCCAACGCTGCTCGTGGCCAGCATTTTTTCTGGCGTGGGATCTAGCGGTGGCAAACACAATTAGACTGTTGTGGCAGTTCATGTCGGTTTCACAGTGTAACGCCGCCTGTCGTATCACAAGGGATGAACAATAGAGGACGCGTCTGCCAGGTCACTGGAACAATGGATGGCTCGTGGTGTGTGTTAGGCGACGTGGCCCGAGTTCATTCAACAACTTTCGACTTGCCGCTCATTTCCTTTCGGCACTTGGTTTTTTGGTCGCATGCTTCCAATTGTTATGTAATTCTGTGCGTATGGCGCATCCCAATGTCAGGCAGCAAAAGCACCTTTTCTACCCACGCCACCCTCTGCCAGACCTACCGTGACTGTCCTTCCTCCAAGCACAATATCAGCGCTCGTTCGTGTCAATGCACCCATGCATTGCTCTTACCACGGCATCTGCTCTCTCACCGACGATGGAGGATTCAGTTGTTTCGGCTGACATTACGATTTTTCTCTGGAAAGCTGGATAAAATTGCTAAATATTTTCAACATTTTGTCGGTATATTTTCGCCAAAATGCTCAAAAGTTTGCAAAATACTTCGAAGTACATGTCAAAATTAACCATTTTCGAAAAAGACGTCGAGAATGTTGGTACTTGCTTTTGACTCATCCGCGGACAGAATTCAAAACACCCTCGGGCCAACATGGACGACGAAGAGCTCGCCCGTCTGCTTGGTCTGTTGAGCGATAGAACAGCGCTCACAGGAGATTTCGTATCCCCCGCGCACCATCCCAAGGCGTTCGCACAGACGACGAACGCCACTGGCAATGGGGACGCCAGGAAGCACACCACTGCACAAGCACGAGTGCAAAGCAATTATCCTCGACGAGATATTCCCACCCCCTGTTCATGGTACACAGATTGCCCCGTGATGGATGAGGTTGACCATTTTCGGCGCTTTGTTGATCATGTCGCGACTGAACGGGAGTGGGAACATGTACGCCGTGCTGATTTTGCGAAGTGTCGGTCCCAGCTGTCCACGCCAGAAGGTCAAGGAACAGCACGAGCTATAAATTCTGATGCGCTACCATCATCCTTGAGCTCGTCCAAAAGTCTTCACCGTTTGGACGACATCCCGCCTCGAGAGTGGCCGCACGTTCCTGGAAGAGATGTGTCATCATGGGATCAGGTCGTCGCGGACGTCAATGCTGAGTCGCTCCCGCTTCTTTGTGTTTCCAAGTTAATTCAGCTGCCTCCTGGTAACCTTAGATATGAGCCCTTCGACGTAGCACAAGTTTTGCACAGCATCACAACCTATCTCCGCGATCACAATATTTTCAAAGGGTACAGTTCCATGCTGTCGTCATCACTTACTACCGTCCTTCTTACTGACCCCATTCCACCGCGTTCATGTAGATCGACGAGCTCCTGGTCAGTAGAATCGTTTCGGGCTTTCATGGTTATGCTTGCCCTCGGCATCCAGCTCCAATCTGCGTCCATCCTTCAAGACATGGCATTTCTTTTATTGAGCACAAACTCAGCCTCGGCGTTTCCACTGCCCGCCGAAGACCAGCGCATATTTCAAGGGGTCATGCACCTCCTCGGACACGCCCCGTCCCCCGATGTGACAACTCGTTTGGCTCTACCGGTCCCTCGATGCATGATCGGGTCGTGGGTCTTAGACGCTCTTCCCTTATCACCTCGAGACGCCTTTGCCACAGATGGTCGATTCCTATACATTTACACTCGTGCTGGTCTGTTCAAAGTTGGGACTGGCGCAGCGGAAACTGTGCGCAACATGGTGTATCTGCACAATCGCACTTATTGCCGAAGCGCCGACGTCGAACGGTCGTGGCTGTGTCTGGTGGACCAGCACTTGTACTGCCGCACCGTTGCGATGCCTGGAAATAGCATCGACCGCATTTCGCTCGACTTTTCAACAGTGACCCCTCTATACCTCGCTGGCGGGTCCGGACTCGGTGGTGTCACTTCTACCAGCGTATACGCTTTGGTCTCGGACGGCAAGGCTCTGTACGCAATCACATGTCGCGATATTGTGGCAAACCGATCGTCGAAAACTCCGATTCCTCCTACACTCCAGCGATCCAAGGTGAAACGAAAGGAACGGTCGACTTCTGTCGCCATCTTAGGTAATTCATTTCTCGATTTATCCAGTCTCACAACAGCGTTCCAGATGCAAACCCGATTCAGGTAGGTAACCGAGTTGTACGAGGACCTGACTGGAAGTGGTCAAATCAAGACGGTGAGGAGGGAAGCCCTGGAACCGTCGAGCGCATTTCGACGTGGGGAGGTGTCCAAGGCAGCGGTATCACTGTGCGGTGGGACAAGAATCAACGCATGAACACATATCGATGGGGCGCGGAAGGGTGCTTTGACATTCAAATCATCGAAGAAGACGCGAGTGGCAACATCTTGACGCACAAACCAATCAAGATGGACAACCGGTCGGGCGGTGCTGCCGGCAAGTCCACGCCGGCACAACATGAATTTGTTGTGTACAAGTACGACCCGACGACGCTGGAATCGTATTTAGACCAATCCGACCAATGCATGCGCGAGATGTTGCACCTCCCAACTGGTGTCAAAAAGGATGACAAGCCCGAAAAGTCATTTTCGGCGTCCCTCCCACATTTTAGCCATACACATGAACATCCTGTCGGCGAAAGCGACTCCAAAACACCTTGGGTATGTGACGGCCACCAGACCAGCTGCGTCGGTTCCGACGGCGTGCGGTATCGTTGTTTGACGGGGTGTGACTTCGATTTGTGCGCCGCCTGTCTGGCGGTAACGACCAACTTGGCTGACGTTGTGCCGCCCATTTCTGCTGATGATGTCGTGGACGAGCTGCCGTTTTCTCTCGAAGGTAAGTCACACATTTGAGGCAGGGCGTTGCATTTTTCACATATATATCGAACTAGACGATGAGTTCTTCAAAGTGGAATCGATGCCCACGATGACTGAAGACGCCCGTGTGGACCAAGATGACCTGTTGGCCGAGTTGCAACAAGCGTGGCAGGGGCAATTTGGGTCAAGGGAGTGTGCTGTCGCACTACTGAAGCATGACTATAACGTCCAACAAGCGAGTGAGTGGCTCGTGACAAGCGGAACCCTGCTGAAGCGCCGGTGCGTCATCCCTGTCCGAAGATCCCTTGTGCTCGAGCAAAACAACTTGACGCTCCTGGACCCGGTGTTGCTGATTGCCGGGTCGTTTTATACAACGGGGAAGCAACTTGGCATTGTAGTTCCTGGGGCGATCTGTCATGTCGAGCCGTCGAAACGTCGACGGCAAGGTGACATTTTGAACGTATTTTCCATGGCGTCGGGGACGCTCTTGGCGGACGTCCACCAATCGGTGGCGGTGTCTGGAGGGTCGCCCATGTGCTACGACCATATTCGAGATCGAGTGATCGGGCATGAGTTCAATTCCTCCGTCATGCTGGAGTTTACCAACATCGAGAATGCGGTACCGGTGGACACGTCCGCACCAGCGTTGACCGATCCTGGCGGTTTTATTTTGCATCATTTGGTTCGGATTGTGGGTCTGCGGCACCGACTTGAGCCCACGTATTTCCCTCTGAAAACAATTGAAATGCACATCCAACAACTCGAAGCGGGAAAACCAAAACGACGGCAAGTGGTGAAACTCAAGGCTCGGCTCGAAATGATGAAAAAACTGGTGGGTTCCGACCCTCGGCAAGGGTACTTTCTGCCATTTTGCCCCACTGTGACGTGTCTCCCAGCGTTGTCAAGCTACATTGTTCATGCCGTCCAAGCTCGATGGAGTCCTGACGTGGTAAACAATTGGCTGTACTTGTTGGTTGGGTTCCTTGAGGAAGCCATGTCTGCCGATATCACCTCGTTCGGAGATTTCGACGCCGAGTCGTTGGAGGACACGCTCGTTCAATTGTGCACTGGCGAATGCGGTGAAGAGTACATCGCTTCGACGTCGCGATTGGCGCAACGCGCCCTGCTCTGGGGGATGAACCACCAAGTGTTCTTTGCATCGCCGGAGAAATTGCAAGCGTCCCTAGCAAAATGGTGCAATTCGCTGGAGTTGTCTCGAGACAACATGTCATACGCGTTGTTGATGCCGCTCAGTCACCCTACCCGAACCTACCCAGATGCAAGTGCCGTCAAGGCGGGGTTCACGGGTAGTATTCTTCGAACGTTTGCGTCGAGCTCGATTTTCCTTCAACGACTTACGATATCTCCTCAAGTTTGGATCTCCGCTCTTCTGTCCCTCAACAAGAAGGAACATACGATTCTAGATCGTGAACCGAAGACACTTTCACCGACCCAACGATTGCTCTTTTCCATCACGGCATATATGCTTCAACAGCCACTTCACCTTCATGTGCCATGGATGATTGAGACTGTGCTGACTGAGTGCAAAGCATATTTTAACGAAGACGACCGGCAGTTCCGAACGTCCCTTGGAGGTACCCTATTGCCATTGATCGTCGCGGGCTTGGCGCATCGACCAGAGTTGGCGAACACTCTCCTTCCAACCCTTGAGGACTTGCTGCTGTCCATGGATGCGGTGGTTGCTACCTTGCCGAAGTGTCAACATGCCGATGCGGCCTACAAGTCGACCGAACTGACTGGGTTTTTGTCCCCCGCCGAAGTCGCAGAGAGTCCACATCCATATGGCCTCGGGGTCCCGACCTTTCGAAAACAACTGCACTTTTCTCAAGCGACTGCATTGGATCTTGAGTTTGACCACGCGTCGTGTACGGTCAACTCGAACGATTTTGCATTTGTGACGAGCAATCCGCACACGAATCTCGACCGCTTGTGCATCGACCATGCGTTCCAGGGCGACAAATACTTTCATGGACCATCGCCGTGGCCTACGTCGAGCTTGGCGGGCGATGCAGCCACGATCGTGCTCTGTGCGACGACGCATCCGGATGACAATGCCAATGAGAAACTGCGCTACGGGATTAAATGCCAAGCCCGGGGGTACTTTGCAATGCGAATGCCAGCTCTTTTGCGCACTCAGCATGCATTGGCCCAACTTATCAGCAACCTGGCTCGGCAACTCGTGGCTGACGAGTCCACGCAAGATGTCTCGAAACAGTATCTGGACGCATTGTCCGCGTGTACTTCCCTTCCCGAAAATATCGTGGCCATTGCTAACAACGTGGATCATCCATTTGTAAATCGACTCGAAAAGCAATTCGGACGAATTTTTCTGCGCAAGAGCATTGAATGGCGCCGATGCACCATGGCATGTTTGGCTGTTCTCCTTGGTGTCAGTAAAGTGGATATTGACACTGTGGACGTCACGGATCTTCGATCGGTCGTTCAAGGCGTGTCTGACCTGCAACGGTTTATGATGAAGCATTCTCAAATTGAGATCGAGTGGGCCGCTTTCCTGACTGACCAAACACCCAAGGACGGCGTAATCGAACGCTTGGTTGGAAACGAAGAGCTGTTGCAAGGCCTCTGTTCATATCTCCAGCTGCAGGAACAAACTCCTGAAGCAATTTATGCCAAGTTGGAAGGTGCTCGAGGTTCCGGAGATGTGTTAAATTTGCCCAGCATCATCCAGCTTGTGGAAGACCGAGCGCGATTGTTGCTCAACCAACGAAAAGTCCACTCAAATGACAATCACAATCCGTCGGTGTCCCTCGACACCGTTGTTAAGTTTCTTCAAAGCTCGGTCGTGCCGACGGAGATCAACAAGGTCATCGCAATCCACAAAAAGAACGCTAATCGTCGACTGTACGTGCCATATTTGCTGCGAAAATGGCGTTATTCCAGCTATTTTCTAGGTCGGGTCTGAACGTCTTGCATAACATGCTTGGATTGAAGAGCTTGAGCACTCGACAATTGTTTATGGGTGCATTGTTACAATCCATGACGACCTCGACACAGAAAGTGGCGATCTCGGACAACTGCGAGCTTTGCGGCTCGGAATTGATGGCTCAATTGGAAGATGGGTAAGTTGTCTCATTCGCATGACATGAGGATTCATCGGCATACGCGTAGATTAAAGAAATACTTGAACACAGCGAAATCTCTATGTGAAAGATCTTCCACCTTGTACTCCCACAAGGTGATGCTTGGGTTGGAGCTGACTGCGTTTGCATCCAACGAGCCCCACGACAGCTTCATGCTTCCTCAAGTCATTCATCTCCTTCGGGACCCGCCAGTGTGGTCATTACCCAACGCGTTGAACCACTTCGCAAATGCTGTTCAAGCGAAGGACGCATTCTCCCGCAACGTCAAGGGTTATTCTGAAGTTTTGTGGATGGTACTGCGTCGCCTCCTTCGGACTGCTGTGGAAGTTCCACTGGCCGCTCGCCTCGAGATGTGCCACGCGCTGTTTCAATTTGTCTCAACGGCGCATGAAAAGGCTAGAATTTTGGACCTCGTCCGTGGAATTGTCGATCGAAATTGCACATTGACTTCCAACTGGACGACGACGATTGGAAGTCTGGTCGATTTTGGTCATTCTCCAATGCTACTTCGGGCGGTTCGACGATTGTTTGATCAACTTGCTGCACCACAAGACACCTCGCTTGTACGTCGGATATTGCACGGAATTGGGACATGTTTGTCTGTGGAACGCCCAGCTTGTCCTGCGAAAGGCAGTGACTCGTTTGGTACTGTTCTGTATTGGACCAATTCAGCCAAC
Organism: Aphanomyces invadans; assembly: GCF_000520115.1. Lineage (NCBI taxonomy): Eukaryota > Oomycota > Saprolegniomycetes > Saprolegniales > Verrucalvaceae > Aphanomyces > Aphanomyces invadans. The sequence continues at coordinate 215,798 of NW_008580153.1, forward strand.
GAGGCCCTGATCAAGCTTGTGGCGCTTCTGGACGATCAACTACACCCAGAAATCCCGTCGTGGAACATTTCGGTTGATGCGACGAGCCTTGCCAAACAACAACACCTGCTGGACACCTCGATCATTCATCGGTAAGTCTTGTTAAGCTACGAACTGTGACTGAGGTGCACGTAGCTACGTCCAATGTGACGGGTGTGGATTGAATCCACTGGTCGGACATCGCTTCAAGTGTCGGTCGTGTTCAAACTACGACCTTTGCACAGTCTGCTACGTTGGCAACGTGCATGATCTAGACCACGTGTTTTTGCGGTGTTCGGACACATCTGGTAACTCCGACCAACTTCCTCCGCGTATAAGTGAGTCTTTGTCCGGTTCTCGACTGTGGAAGTCGACTCTCCTGCACTCCGAACTCCAGGCCAAGGGGTACATCTATCACTGTTCCAGGCTTGAGGTGATTTGTTCATGTCTTCTTAGGTTTGCTGTGCTGCTCCTGTCATCTGAAGCTGAATGCACAGCGATGGCAGAAAAAATCACGTCGTCGCTCAACTTGTCGTGCTCGGTCACTGGTCTCGAGCAAATTCGCCGGTTGCAATCATTAGCTCCGGAAAAATCGGCTGCTTCGACCCCACGCAACACAATGGCCGCAGCCATTAATGCTGCCGCCGAACCGCTGGATGTGCACTCGATTAAGCAAGATTTGGCATCTGACTTCATCGCGCTAGTTCGCAAGTGGCTCACTCCTAGCTCGAAAACGTTTGGCGCGGTTGTGGCGTGTCTGAAACTCGTGCCTGGGTTTTCCAAGGGATCCAAGACGATTGCTGACATGTACGAAGGGATCGGCGCGGTAGCTGTATTGGGAGGGACGGTCGAACACTTGCGTGAAGGCGGCTACGTGACGTGGAACCACGTCACTGCCCAAGTTCGAACCATTTTCCAACATCAATTGAACCTTCAATTATCATGCGGCCGAGTTGAAACGAAGGTGCAAAAGGCTGAAGTCGTTCCTGTATCAGAAGTCGAAATCGATGCCGCCTGCGCCAAACTGTTTTTGGAGGTTCTGTACGTATTTGATGACATTCTTCAAGAAATCGATTCGTGGATCAAATCCGACGAAGTGTGCACGTTTAAGTCGGATGTGAGCTGGCGCGTGCTCAAAGCCTTGCATGTCCTCGTTCCGTTGTGGCCGAGTGTGTCGGACAACCAAGTTCTTGCACTGTATGGTTGTATTCCTCCAACATTGATGGCACTTGCCCAAAAATGCCCCGTCAGCATGCAATTCATTTCGACAGAGTTGGGACACGCTTGTGAAATGGTAATTCCCTGACATCAATGTATCACTATGCTCCAGCTCACCGCATTATGTAGGCATGGTTGTATTTGCGCAAAATGCATCACTTTGTGGCGCTCAGTCCTTTCAAGTCGCATCTCCCGATTCCAAGCCCATTAAACTTGTCGACTCAAATCCTCGATGTAAGCGCTCCTTTGTTCAATTGCGGTTGGTCACCCAACGGTGCTGTTGCCATAGGCGGAAGACGACACATCAGCCACGTATTGGTACAACATGTACTCGTACGCGACGCTAGCCGATTTGCCTCAACATCCTGGACGCAACAAATTGCTTGACCACTGGGAACGCCATGTAATTCCAGCGATTCAAAAGTACGTGCGGGGGTCGTTCAAGTCGTACGAAATGGATTACTTCTTTGCTCAACTCCGCGAGCCACTGCGAGAAGGAAACAACGCCGCCGCCCGACGAATTGCGCACACATTGTGCGACGGACACGTTCCGCCTGGCTGTCTTTTTCCAGACAACAACGCGGACTGGACGGCGTTGCAGTGGGACGACTTGGCAATTGGATCAACCTACCGCATCGAACTGGACGTGGCAAGTGCTCCACCTGGTATGGGTTGGTGCCAAGGCCACTGGGGCACAATCGCTCTGATTGACCCAGCGTCGAAGTTAGCACTCTTGCAAGTGATCAACCCCGACACAGCGTCATTGCAACACTGGTGGCTGTCCGTATCGCAACTGCAAGGTGGCGACGTGGCACGTCCACCCGTTTCGATGTTCGCCGATCAAGTCCTTCAAACAATGCACGTTTCGTCGAGTCGCGCAGTGTACAAGCTGGCCCGCGACTGTGTCTTTGCCATCGTTCGAAAGTGCCCCGAATTTGTTAGAGTCGACCTTGGCCACTCGTTGCAGCGAGGGTATGCCTTGTCGGATTTGCTCGCGGTTGCAGCAGACGAATGGTCCCCGATGGCGGTCGAGAAATCGCACTCGATTAAAGACGCGATTCAGTTCCTTCAGGCAACGTCGCATGTGCTTCCTGTTGTACCGAAACCCAAACAGAAGAAGTCCAAGGAAGTCATAGTTGACGACGCTGTCGCATTCAAGGACATGGCGAAATTCATTGGGTCGCAGGTGTCCGTGGCGCTGAACAAAGCAATGGAACACCACAAGTCGTATGTCGTCACCAGCGCTAGTCCCCCGGAGCCGCTCGTTCACTTGCACTTGCCAGACGTAAGTTGGATGGTCTTGACGTTCTTCGTCCATCCAGTCTTGATGGATTTGCCCGCGGGAAGTTGCATGGAAATCTTCTTTGATGAAGGTTGCACTCAACTAATTCGAGGATACTATGGAGGCCGCAAAGGTCTCAGCAAGCTTCCCCCGTTGTGGGTTCCGTCAAATTCGTGTTACATCAAGATGTCGATATCCGAATACGCTCGCTACAAAGTTCGCGTCGATGGTATCCACGGGACGCTAGGTGTGGCAACGTGGCTGAATGACTTGCTCAACGACCCGAATCAATGGTGCACTTTCTTGGACCTATGCAACTGGCCTCCGCTGGTGCAACAAATCGCATTTGCGGCGCTGATTCCGAAAATGCCTCGGACGGTGTCGCCTTCTTTGGCGTACAAGCTGAAAGAACAGTGGAAGGCGGTGTTTGCGGAAGAGCGTCCAGTCTATTCAACTTATGCGCAGCAGTTGGTCGAAATGCTCACGGTGGTTCATTCCGACACGGAGGATGTGATCCAGTCATTTCGACGAATGACGAAATTTGCAGATGCGTTTACAGACGCGAGGACAAAGGAAGGCGTAGTCGGTCGCGTCCCAGTCGATGAGATCAAAGCTATGGTCGACCGCATGCGAGCCAGCGACTTCTACACAGATCGACTACTTATCTTGCAAAAACTACCCAAGACCTCGGACATCGATGGGCTCGTGAAAGCGGTATCAAAGTGGGTCGTACACCTTTCCCTGGAGTGTTGTGGCGAAGCTGATGATCAGAGTACGGATTTTATGTGCAATTGTTTGGAGTCCCCGTTGACCGTGCGCCGCTTATGGCTCTGCATAGGTATGTTTTCTGCAACGGATGTGACTCGGTTTGGAATCCTCGCGCGAATTCTCTATTGCCCCACGGACTCGAGTGGATTCTCAATTGGCTATTGCGTGGTGGACGTCGGTCGCGACGATATCATTGATAAGCTCATGGCGAGCTTGACCGACACGCCGTTTTACTTCGAAGGTGAACACACCGAAGACGATCCAGAGCTGATGGCATTCATCCACCTCAGCGAGAAGTCCGAGTCTTCCTCTTCAGCGGCGCCGTCAATGTGGGCGTGCGCCTCGTGTACGTTTGAAAACAATGCCGACTCGACCGTTTGCAACTTGTGCGGGACGCTTAACCCAAACAAGGCCGCATCACCGCCAGAGTCCGATGCGTCCACCAATGCTCCTGGCCCAAGCGATGGATGGACATGCTCGGCTTGCACGTTTTTGAACGACTGGAACAACTCAACGTGCTCTATATGTGGCTCGGAATGCGATCAAGAGAGAATCCTGACATCTCTAGATTCGCAATCTCCTGTTGACGGTATCGCGCCACTAGATGGTGGCAATGTCGAGACGCCATCGACGACCAGCCAACATCGTTTGTCGGTCCTAACTTTCAAAGCCGCGTACAATGCCGGTCACAGTCGCGATCCGCGCGTGAATGATATTCTGAATGCGTTGGTTCCTCGATCAACTGCTGCGGAACTGATCGCTTCTGCAGACGTGCCCACGTGTCCACGTGAGCGATATGTGGAATTGCGTTCGAAAGGATATGATCTCCAACTCACGTTCGGAAGTTTTACATCGCTGCAACAAGCACTCGTCGCCATGGGGAAGTGGACGTTTGCGATGGACGTGCAACTCATCGACGCTGCGCTCCAGCAATGCCATCGCATTGGGCTACCAAACTTGACTCAAATGTCGGTGAGCCACTTGGGGGCACTTGTCGACACGCAGCATTCGCTGCTGACAGCACTGTCGTTACCAGAGCTTCGGCTGCGCTTTTTGATTTTGCAGCAGTGGAACGTTCTGTTGAGCGAAACGTTGAGCCTTGTGGACTTTCACCATGTCGGTGTCGGCGCAAAATTGGTGAAGCTGCGGAAATTGATATTCCCAGGAGTAAAAATCCGTTTCTTCAATCTCGTACAAGACAACACGACTCAAGGCGGCGAAAAGAAACCCACCGTCACCATAGACCGTCTGCTCTGGAAGCGCGATCCGTCCGTGTCGTTGTTCGAGTTCGTCCAAAATCAATTGATGGCTGTCAATCCACTTTCGCTGCGCGCCAAGCGACCACTCGGTGCATCCGATCCGTTCATTGCATTCAGTGTCGATTTTATGGGTGAAAATGTCGTGGGCGAAGGCGGACCGTACCGGCAATTGTTTAGCGACATTGCCCACGAATGCTTCCGGCTGAACTTGTTCCTACCAACCCCGAATTCTACCCAAAAGCTCGGAAGTGGACGCGACATGGTTTTGCCTCGACCATCCGCAACTAGTCGACATGACATGGAGCAGTATGAATTCGTGGGGCTCTTGATGGGATGCTGCCTGCGCACTGGAGTCCACTTGCCCCTTCGGCTGGCTCCTTTGATTTGGAAAATGCTCGTGCATCAACCTGTCGTTGCTGCCGAATTGAAGCAAGTCGATCAGGCACTTCACGATAGCTTGATCAGCATCCAGACTGACGCAACACTACTCGAGGCGCTAACATTTACGACAGCGTTAAGCGATGGACACGTCGTTGAGCTTGTTCCTGGCGGTCACACCAAGCCTGTGACGAAGGTACAGTTGACATTTGCGCGAATTTTCCCCTCATAATGTTCTTTTGTTAGGAAAATGTCGCCGAGTACGTCAGATTAGTAACAAAAACGAGACTCGAAGAATGCCGGCCCCAGGTGGATGCGATTCTTCGAGGCGTGGGCAAAATTTTTCCTCTACAATTGCTGCCTCTGTGCACGTGGACCGAGTTGCAGCAGTGGATCGGTGGCAGCCAAGTGATCGACATCGATTTGCTCAAGGTAAAGCCATCGTTCAAGTCTCGACGAAGGGACATTGACTTGTTGTGACAGCGCCACACGAAATATGCTGCGGGTATGACGGTTGAAGCATATCCGCATTTGGAGTACTTTTGGCAAGTCCTACATGGGTTTTCCGAGGAAGACAAACGCCGGTTCATCAACTTTGCTTGGGGCCAAGAGTCCTTACCTGCCGATGACGCCGAATTCGACCGGACGCGGACCCGACTACTCATCAAACCGCCGACTCATGCTGCCAGCCATTCCCAAGACTCGCTCTTGCCGAAAGCGGATACCTGTACGACCGACTTCATCCAATCGTTTGCAATTGCGACAAATTCGTGTGTAGGTTTTTTCAATATTGAATTGCCCGCATACAGTTCGGTGCAAGTGATGAAGGACAAGCTGCATTTGGCCATTAACCTTTGCATGAGCATGGACGCTGACGACCCATCTGGGCGGATGGATGTGTACTTCGAAGGCGAATGAGGTGGATGAGCCTGTATTGGAATACAGGCTCACGAAATCACAACCAGGTCGGGGTATGTGTCGGCTGTGTGGGCAAGGACTTCCTTGGACACACTGGTGGAATCCAAATCGAATTAGTGTCTTGCGAATTACGATCCCACGTACTTTGTATATTTAACATCCATTTTCTTCATCCGTTTGGCTTCGCGTTGGGTGGCCACTGCATCCTCCCCGTCGGCAGCCGCCATTTTCGCTTGCAGAAAAGCATAAATTGCCTACACAGATCCCATGAAGACGGATCTCTTCCACGTGCCACTGAGAAATTCGACGCACATCGTTCGTGACAGTCTTGACACCGCAAAGATTCAGCTCCTGCAGATTTGGGCACTGCCGGCCCATGTGATCTAGGAGACGGTCCCTACCCACACAAGGAAGTTGGCTGTGTCATCCACTGCAGTGGATGGACGCTAGAGAGTCGTACGTGATTCTGTAGTTCCAGTGCAGATGAAGGGCTGATATCGACGGTCGGCGATCCAGTAGAGCAATCAGTGCGTCGTCCGTGAGGCCGCAGTACCCGACGGCCAAGCTCTGGAGCTTTCGGCATTTGTTGGCAATCACTTTGAGTGTGCTAATTCCAAGGACCGTGACAAAATAAGCACGAGGGAGGCAACGTGACAAGGCGTACTGGTCTGTAACGCGGTGTCCGGAAATGTGCACCTTCAAAAACTTGGAGTGGTTGGGGTGCAACTCGATAAACGACGTGATGCCTTCGATCGTCATGTTGGTGTTGCCACCGACATCGATGCTGTTGAGTTTGGGGCTATGCGCTACGAGGACATGCAGTGTTTCGTCGGTCAATTTGCGGCAGTTTTGCAGGTTGAGCTCCTTGATATCTGGGCAGTGCTGAAGCAAGGCGAGGATCGAGTCGTCCGTCAATCGAAAGCATCCTGAAAAGTTCACATGATGCAAGTTGACTGTCACTGCAGCCATCCGATTCACAAACACAGTCGAGATCTTTGCTCCATTGATCTCAATCTTGGTTAAGTTGGGGTGAAAGAACGCCGTCGGCAGCGTGTCATCGCTGAACCTTCCGGTTTGCAGCACTGCTCGAATCAGGTCTTGCTTGACCTTGTGCGTTTTAGATCGGCTGGGGTCGCAGATCCGGTGCGCTCTGGCGATGGCCATATCGTTCAGCATGTCCGGGGCATACCTCTTGGACATGAACTTGAGGATGAGATCCTGAAGCGGAAGTACGTCACGCTGGAACGCCATCGTGTTGCGATGGTGAGCGGAAGCAACAAAACCTCTGGAATATAATATATTGACATTTGTTTTGAAAGTGAGGAACATGGTAATGAAACTTCATATTTATGAGAACGAGTTCGAGGTTAAAATTTTGGATCACATATAACACGCCGAGTGCATGGATTTTTAGTTGGTACAAACCCAAGGACCAACTCACGCAGTTTTCAATAGAATGGCAGTGGTATCAACCAGGCTACAAAGCGGTGCTATCGCGCCACACCCGAGACAGCAACATGCAGATTATGGATGCCACACGCTCGGGACGAATCGACCGTCCGTTCTCGTACGTAGCCGCCACTGACAGGCGTGCGAGGTTGGTGATCGACAACTACACGTTGGACAAGCTTGCTGTAGGCTTTAGAATGATACCCGGAGTAACGAGAAAATCGTGTTTATTTTCGGCGTTTACGACGCCTCCTGCCGTCACCGCCTATCCCACTGAGCAAGGATGAATCACTGCTTCCCATTGCAGCAGGGCTCACGGCCCGTTTTCGATCACGTAGAACCTGGCTTGGTACCATTGCCAATCTCGAATTAATCTGGATTGGTACCATTGCTATTCTTTGGTAACTGCGTGGGTTGGTACTGTACTTGGGTTGGTACCAACAAAAATCAATCTACTGATTTCCCCCCGACTTTAGAACGGCTAAATCACGACAATTTATGGAAATGAATAACATCAAATGGCAATGTTCATTCAAATATTCAAATGCATGCATGATGTCAATGTGGCTAACTGTAAAGTCAATTCAGAGATAAAACCGCGCATGATGTTGGGCGACAAACATGCCTTGCATGTTAAGCATTTACAAGAACCACATTTGACGTATTCCGAGCTGGCACTTTGAGCTATGGAGACGTTCAATCTGTGCTCTACGCCATCGAAGCAGACCGTCGGACGCGCCATCGCGCGACACAACACACAAAGCCAGCGTGCCGACATCAAAGCGCGCTCCATTGATCGCGACGTTGCTCTACCTGCCGTTGAGTCCAGTCTCATGGAATCGGTGCTACGGTGCGAAGAGCTTGGAGTCTGTCTCACTGGCGAGCTCATTCGTAACCGTACTCTGCAAAGACCTAGCCATACCTGAGGGTCAGCGCCTCTCGTTTTCAAAAGGATGGCTGTTCAAATTTCAGCGAAATCATGGACTCACCAGCAAGATCCAGCACGGCGAGGCCGGCTCGACGTCCCTTGAAGGCGTCGCAGAAGGACGCCGCGACATCCAGGCAGCTACAAGTGGTTTCAGTGCCATGGACGTGTACAACATCGACGAAACTTCCTTCTTCTACCGTCTGTCGCTGCATCGTTCCATTACACGTCACCGAGTCCCGGGGACGAAAATGGTTTCGAAACGTGTCACGCTGGCTTTAATGAGAAATGCCGATGGCTCGGACATGGTCGATCCCCTATTCATTGGGACAGCATGGCGGCTACGATGCTTCGACAGACGTACCGGCAGCGACCTTGGATATGATTACCACTCGAGCAATAAGGCGTGGATGACAGGATCGATCTTCAACTCGTTCTTGGCGTCGTTGAACGAGCACATGGCCGCGCAGGACCGAAACGTTCTTCTCCTTATCGACAATGCCCCGCCGCATACCGTGGATGTAGCCACGGTGCTAACCAATGTCCAGCTCAAGATGTTGCCATCTAATACGACGACGCACCTGCAGCCCCGAGACGCCGGGATAATCGCGTCGTTCAAGGCGAAGTTGAAACAACGCCAGCTGCAGAATACATTGGATCAGATCAACTCGGTCATGGAAGGACGACAAAGTAGGCTCTATGAGGAGGGCCTTTCAAAATATAATCTTTTACTTATCTTTCACATGGAGGAATAAAATAGATTATGTCTTTTTGCAAAGCAAAAAGATAAATAATCTAGATTATCCTGGATATCCTACTCAGTTTCAGTGTCTCCGTTCATTGCCACAACAACGTCATTCACACCCCAGACGTCCATGTTGAAGTACAACAGCATTTGGGCTTCGAAGTTTTGAGGCAACATGCTTTTGCGGCAGTCGGTCTGGGCAAACTTGGCTGACGAAAAGAATCGTTCACAAAGGTTTGACGTT